>NC_047524.1:26531282-26831282 GCF_902827115.2 Pseudochaenichthys georgianus
AAAGCCAGACTGAAAACATTCAAATAAATCATTGTTTTTTAAGTAATCACACAACTGTTTTGCGACTGTTTTCTCAAGAATTTTTGAGAGAAACGGAAGATTAGAAATAGGTCTATAGTTGGCTAAAACCTCTGGATCGAGGTTGTGCTTTTTAAGAAGTGGTTTAATCACTGCTACTTTGAATGATTGTGGAACATAGCCTGATAATTATGTATCCATTATGCATTTTTACGATACACATAGTGAAGCAGAGTCATTATGAGATGTCTTTTAATATAATCAAAATGAAATGATTACAACTAAAAATGTATTTCATTGAATTGAAATGTTTTTAGGTATGTTATCAATTAAGTACATATTAGGGAATTCCCCCCTATCAAAATGCTCTATCTTCCCCACATGATTTGAATATTCAAAGATTTACTACATTAATTATTTGAGTTGGTGTATTGGAGTTCGCATTATTCATATTTGTAATTTTGTTGTGCACTCTCATATTGCTTTTACTTTGTTGCTATTGTCATCTCCTTTGTGATATCAGCTCTGAAGGTGCTATAAACATGAATTCCCTCACTGTTTATCATTCTCATGCATGCTTGCCAAGGATCTTGCATGATAGATCAGCTGGCCTTTAAAGGTTACTAGCACAAGCATTCCATATCTTCCAAAGGAACCTAATGAAGCCTCAACAGTCACTTAACGCTTCATCACATCAACAAGGCTCTAGTTGGGGATGCTTGTGCCTCCTGGATTAAAGAATGCCGATGCTTGAGGTTGTGATGGCATTTGTCATGATGTAATGACATTTTTAAAGGTGGCAATGAACTGAGAAAGGAAACCAATGTTGCCCAAAGTAACCTTTTCTTTCAGGGTTCTTTTTAGACTGACATTTCAAGAGATCCTGGGATGATGTGTCGGAGGTGGGAAGGTTGGGATTCTGGCACTTGAACGCTGAATCCTGAGCTATTTGGAAGCTGAAGAAAGGGACTTTCCTGTTTTTCTGAGATTCAATAAAAAAATTGAAACGTTGAAAAAGCTAAATAATAAGCCCATTTTCAACGTGTTTTTGGTTAAATGCGTAGTAGTAATGATGCTGCTTTCGTGAAATGATGCCGCCTTCGTAAAAAAAGTGACAGGTGATGTGACAGGTCACACCTCTCCCTACTTATGCAAATGAGCTAAGTCCCGCCCCCCATTGCAAGATCCTTTGATGTGATTGGGTACAATCATGTTAATGAGCTAAGTCCCGCCTCCCATTGTTCGAGATCCTTTGATGGGTGTTATCACAGGTAGGTGTGAAAAGCCCCTCTGTGTAGTGCCTTTGTTGTTTAGTTCTTTGATGTATTGATTAAGGCAGACTCTTTGAAGTTATGTTGTCTGGCCCCTGTCCCCTCACACCCCTTTGTAGTCTAGTCCTTTGATGTGTGTTATAACAGGTAGGAGTGAAAAGCCCCCCTGTGTAGTGCCTTTTGTTGTCTAATTATTTGATGTGTTGATTAAGGCAGACTCTTTGAAGTTATGTTGTCTGGCCCCTGCCCCTCAGAGTTGAATAATTAGCCTTTGATGTTTGCCCTTTGATGTGAGGTGTTATAACAGGCAGGTGTGATTTCACACTGGTGTGTTATAAGCCTTTGATGTTAATCTAGGTGTCTCTTTGAAGTTATGCGTGAGACTGTCTGGAGTTGGCCTTTGGTGTGAGGATTTGAGATAAGCCTGGGATGTTAATCTATATGTTGATTAAGACACTCTCTGTGAGGTGAGAAGCGAGGGGGTGGAGTTAGTTTTAAAAAAAGAAATAAGCTCAAATAAATAAAACAGCCGTCCTCTCTAAATTTGATTCAGGGTTTGTTTTAAATGATTTGTACTTGCTAAGGATGTTTCTTTTCAAGTTTTGTGAAACTGTTAACTACAAGGAAGTATCTGTTTGCAAAGAGGGTATTCATATTCATTTAAAAGATCTTATTTAGGTTTTATTAGTGATAACTAAGGATGTTCTCTTTAGTTGTAGGATTGTGAACTAATGTATAATTACTTTTATTAACTATAAGAAAGTCTCTCTGAAGAGGGAAATAATAAAATATCCTATACCCCATGATCATTTGTCTTTTTTATAATTACTTTACCCACTATAAGGAAACCCCATATGAGGTTATGTGAGGTGGTATTATTAGAATTTTGCTGTATCCATAAAAGAGAAGTATCTTTAAAAATGTGTTTCTGCTCCATTCACTCCATGGCGGCTCCAGTGGGGCTGATCAGAACAAAGAAAAGCTGTAAACACTTAAAATACGTAATCAACAGTCTGAGGGTAAATTAAATTAGTCATTTACAACAGCTTGAACTGGATAAATGGTTAGTCTTTTTTCAAACATACCGTACGTTCTGCATGTTAGTATATATGGCCAATCGATTTAGACCCTACTGCCCTAGACGCATGCCCTCAATAGGGAAGTCACGCTTTGGGAAGAGATGTTTCATTTCACAGATCCACCTTGATTGTTGTTGTGAGGGGTGAAGGAAGAGGGACGGGGGAGTAAAATTCAGAGGATGAAGAAGCAGAAAACATAACTTGTTTGTAAAACGGACAGCATGTCAGTTTCAAGAAAGATGACACTGTGTTTATGCATGACATGCAAAATATCTTGAAGCCCTATAATTTTTTTAAAAAAAGGTACAAGTATATTGTGTTGAAAATATCGCAAAAAGTCGTAATATTGTATAATGTATTAGTTGCATGTTGTATTTTGCTAGAAATCACTATGTCGTTTTTCAAAAAATATACTGGAAAAAGGAGAGAAAGACAAAAAACATCACAGTATGTTGAAAAAATATGAAAAAAGTAATGTTGTGTTTAAAATAACATGAAAGAAATCAAAGTAACGCCTCTAAAAAACATATATTTAGAAAAGTAATGTCACAAACTGGCTGAAACTGTACAGTGAATTGGAGAAATTACAGCACAGAGTTTTCTACTACGACACAGATAGTATAATCTATGTGACAAGACAGGGGCAGTCTCCAGTACTTTCATGGTAGTGGTCATCTTTTAAATACAAAAGTGTATCTTTCAGTAACTTTCTGAGAGAATTAAGCATAAATCTGTCAAAAGTTCAAAACAGCCTTGTTTCACTGAAATAGCCTCAAAATGAAAAACTGCCATTAAGAGTCTACTCTATTACTACTACTTGCGTGACATAAGAAATGTGGTTTGCACAAGCTAAAGCTATACAATTACCTTACTCGTGAAATTCTAAAGCTTCTGGTTCTTAAAAATGAGACGCCATTAGTTTAGCGGTAGTGACGTGAATTATAGCTAATGTGATGTAATTCGCTTATAGCCTAGAAACATTTTGTTCTGACACAAATTGTTTATACCCCACTCGTGAATGTATGAAACTTCTGTGACTTGAAACAGAGGTTGCTAACAAGGGACTAAATTAAATTGTCATAATTTCAAACATTAGCTGTTTTTAGCTTAGCGACGACAGGGGTCATCTGACTGTCATGGAGTTTGTTTACGTTAGCTTTTTACTTCTTGTAATAGCATTTATGCATCAACAATTATAAAACTGTTAATATGTGGAGACGGTCCTGCTGAAAAAGTGTAAGTATCATTAATGTTTGTTTGCCACCAAGCTTATTTTTGGCAATTTTCAATGGAAACAACCTGTTGCAGGAGCCCCTGCAACGCTAACTTCCAGTTGGACATAAAGATATCCAACCTGCACCACTCTATTCAGTCTCCTTGAGTATTATTTTATTGTCTACAGTGGAAATGTAAACAATAAGGAAATATATATGATAATAATACAAGTATTACACAATTGAACAACTAGTAATTGCGAAACCAATGTTTTAATTATATTAACACACAAAGTGAATATGAGTCATGAAATACTTTTTTTTAAAAGGTTGATTACGTGCAACAGTTCAAGGAAAAAAAGAAGCATAAAACAGAGGTCTAACAATCTAATCATATGCAGGCATATTAATAATAAATTAAAAGGCTTTCATGGCATTAAGGATTACAGCAACCAGCAGTGCTGTAGTAAAAGGGAGAGAAATGTACTCGTTTCCCTCGCATTTCAGGATTCCCTGACATTAAAGAAAAAAACGAAACTTTCTTTAGTAGAGTATGCAGCACTCTAAATCTCATTCACTATTAATCCCTCTTATTGTTAGTGTTTTGATAGATTCATGTTCTTCTGTGTGTTTTTACAAGTGGATCAAGTTCTGGGTATGTTATGGAAACATTTGGCACGTAGGATTGGATTTTTCTTTCTTCCAGATTGCATTCCGCAGAGTCTTTGCAGCGCAGTAAACATATGAACCAACAACAAATAAGACAAGAAAAGGAAAGAGGCACGTTCTCAAACAACAAATTTGTTCTTGGTGGTTGAACCACTTTTGGTAGATGTGTCTGCGTGAGATTGGAAGCCGATCGTCATCTTCATGGGAATCCCCAAGCGCTCCTTGTAAACTCTCCTGTTGACGGTAAATGACACCGTTAGAGGATGTGAAAGATGCCTTCAGCTGCAGTTATGATTGTAAATACTTTAAAACTGTATACCAGCCTTACCCAATGTGTGTCACAGCCTCCCGGTTCTCGTAGTCCGCTGTCCACACAGCGAGTTTATCTCCTTTTGTGCGGATGTTGACCACGGCTCCGCAGACCTGATCGCTGTGGTCATCAAAGGCCTCTCCGACTAAGCACAGGAGCTGGTTTGAGGATAGGAAAACAAATAAAGTTTAAATCCCACCTTCGATTTGACTTGAACTATAAATTCTGAAATTTCTCATAAAGGAGCCTGGACCTGGGTAGTGTTAGCTTTCACCTTCATGACATTTACAAGAAAGCTTTTGCTGCCATTTTCTGCAATTCATGTTTTAAGTTCAGTACGGTAGTAACAAATGTGCTTCTTAAAGAGTTTATTACATGAAGAATTTCATTTTTAAGTACAAACTTATAGAATTGTTGGGAATATATAGCAAAACATAAACTATACAAATATAAAGTAACTCATTGTAACTATTTTAACAGAAATCATTGTATGCCTCACCCACTTTTCCCCTTCTTTCTTTTAAGAATTCTCATGTTTATTTCTTCCAAGATATTGCCTGGACCGTGGTAGAAACATGTAACACCGTCTGCCTAGCGGTCTGCCATTGAGGCAGGAGGCTTATATCATATACTTATCAAATCTTACTAATCTAATCAAGCATTTCTCACAAACACAAAATCCATGTAATAGAGAAGTACAGGAATGTGTCCTGGAAATGGGTAAGCATTTTACTACTTCTGGTACTTCTTGTCTTCATCAATCAATCAATCAATGTTTATTTATATAGCCCAATATCACAAATGTTACATTTGTCTCAGTGGTCTTCACAGTGTGTACAGAATATCAATCTTGAAGTCAATCTTTTTTTGGTTGGAAGCCCGAAAGGAATGCATGCTTAACACAAGCTTAAGATTTTTCAGGTTTTGTTCTTCGACATAAAATGAACCGTCATTAGCTTAGCCGTGGCGACGTCGTGAAGACACAGGAACGTGATGTAGTTCGTCTATAGGCTAACTTTAGGACTAAATACCAAAATCCGGTAATGAGTTATCATTTTTGCAACAACCAGTTCTCGAATGTAACTGTTTTTGGTTAGATGCCTGAAATAAGGTCCGTCAACAAAAGCTTAAGATTTTTCATGTTTTGTTCTGTGACATAAAATACGTCAGTAAAAAACACTTTGCGTCATAAAAAATACAATTGCTAGTCTAAACGAGACTACTACACGTAATCGCAATATGTGTAATATGTTATGTAATATGTTCGATTTACACACGGCATCTATTGCACGTCTGTCCGTCCTGGGAGAGGGATCCCTCCTCCGTTGCTCTCCCTGAGGTTTCTCCCATGTTCCCTTTAAACTGTGGGTTTTCTCTGGAAGTGTTTCCTTGTACGATGTGAGGGTCTAAGGACAGAGGGTGTCGTATTGTCATACTGATATTCTGTACACACTGTGAAGTCCACTGAGACAAATGTAACATTTGTGATATTGGGCTATATAAATAAACATTGATTGATGTAAAGCGCTTTGAGCACTTGAAAAAGCGCTCTAACAAAAAATGTAATGAATTATTATTATTGCACCGAACGTTAGCCGCCTTTAGCTAAGCGGTGGTGACCTAAGTCATGTGACCGTGATGTAGTTTGTTTGCTTTTTACTTGTGGCAATTGCATTTACGCTTCAAAAATCATAAAAGTGATGTCAATATGCAGAGTTTATCCCGCTGAACAAAAAGTGATAGTATCAAAAAGTGTGGGGCCACAACCGGGGCGCCTTTTTCTGCAATGTTCTGAAATCCAAATTACAAATCCCATTGTATTTGGTCGAGGGAGCCCTATGCCATGCTAAATCCCAGGTCATCACTGCACCGGTCAATATGCAGTTAGAGATCCATGCAACAGTTGAGACAATCATTACATTTTTTTTTTGTTTAAAACTTAATACGAGAAATTTGAGTGTCATTAACAAACAACATTACCCCCTTCCCCCTAGAAACACCAGTGGTAAAAAGCAGTAAAATCAGTGCCGTGTGCAAACTGGCAGGTCACGGCTTTCTTGACGCCTGTATCACTGTCAGTGACCGTTAGAGCTAACACTGTGTGGACTGCAGACTTAGCAGCAAGCAGGCCAATTTTCAGCTGCTCTAGTTAGACTTTTCATCAGCTCAGCATAACGTCAAGGCCACAGTATATCGTTTCTAGATCTTTGACTCACTGCAGGTATGACAGGATGTAATGATAGAAGTGGTATGTAGGTAACAAATGTACTTGAGGCTCAAGACATGAGTAATAGCATCACAGATTTAGTCAAACGTACAGTTTCCAGCCAGAAGCGGTCCAGGTCTAATCTCCTCTGCTGCTTGTTGAGGGTGAGGAGCCAGCGCCCGCCACGCTTGTTCCTCTCGTCCTCCCACATGGGTTCAATTCCATCCTGCAGCGAAGGTTCAAATTGTCAATACACATCCCAGGCCACTGCACCAACACTTCAAAACAGCCTTTTTAGTGAGGCTTCAGCATGATCTCAGCACTAACTGCAAGCAATTCATCTTTTACTCTTTAATAATCCCAACAGAAACTCTTAAAATGTGATTGCAGGTGGAATACTTAAAGTGTTTTTTCATCATTTCCGCTTAACATTCTGACCCACACAGCAGGGTATTGTAAAAAAGCTGCATTTTCTAAGAATACAATTAAAATGATACACGTTATGATAAACAAACTCCCCTGCCGTGAATATAAGGTGATCTTCGCCAGAGGTGATCATGCTAATGATTTCAATAAGAACACACTGATTAGAGACTGCAGTGATGATAACTACCTTCCCATTTATTATAATGTCTCACACGGTATAATTAGTGGCTGCAATTTAACTAGTAAACTAAATAATAGCCGAGTTTGACACAGAGAGAACATCGTGTCTACACTCCAGTAATGATGATGTTTATATTTCATCAAGTATTTTTTCCTTTTTATTTTGCGGTTTTCTCATTGCAATTACATTTGTATTTTAAAAAACTGCAACAACTTTGCACACTTGTCAAATGTATAAGGTATCCTTTGCGTGTTATTCTCTAGTAGCAGGTTGGGCTATAATGGTGTATTCTAACACATTCTGTATGTTTTTGTTGTGTATTCTGAGACTCAATGGATAAATATACATTTGAACTGTTGCTATTTATATATTGATCGTTTATATTTTATTTTTCATTTGTAAGCAATGGCTAGTCAACATGACATAACATAACAACATAACATAACAATTCTCCAATTTGAGATTCATTAAGAATATATAATTTACATCATTTTGATGTTACAATCTCGTTTTGAGGGATTTCTTGTGAACTTGTGATAGGACAATTTGATTCGATGTTTTAATTAAACTATTCTCACAAGGATGTCAATTTGAAACTAAATGAATTGAATGTTGTTAGTTAGCTTGCAACATAATGTCTAATGATGTAAATGTAGTCTCTCCTATGGTCCTTTTAGTTTAATTGAGAAGAAATGGGAGGAAAACACTGCTGTCAACCTATACTCAATGCAATGTAGACACTGGTGTGACATTTTAATTATCTAAGCACAAGAGAACGTATAGGCGTAACAAAATATTTTAATGAGGACATATTCTGTTTGTGCCTCCACTGGGACTTGTCTCCATGCTTTCATGTTCAGAAAGCTCTTTATTTTTCTCATACTGCCTGTGCTGCAGCACCTCTTTTCACCCTCTGTCTGAAACCAGAGCCCATTCTGCTCTGATTGGTTAGCTGGCTGGCTCTGTTGTCATTGGTCAAGCACTTACTGTAGAGATGTCCCGCTCCCTTAGCCTATCACGTACAATGGGTTGGAGCGCTAGTCAATAGAGTGCCACAGTGACGCGTCCTAAAACCCGGAATTCGGTTCCTTCGACAAAAACGCAATGCAATTTCTCCATAGGATTTGGGAAAATAGCTCGAAATAAGGTCTGTGGTTGAAACACATTTAAGAGACGGATCACGTTTTGTTCAGCCGGATAATATCCACATGTCTATCTTACTTTTATAATTTTCTAATCATAAATCTAGTCGCAAGAAGCAAAATGCTAACGTTATGCTATAAAGGAACTACAGCAGGGTCGCTGCTTCAACGTCACGGAAACTTAAGATCCATATTCAAACATATGGATTCTAAATGGTACAAGTTGAAGCGTTTGTTTGAACAGTTTGCAGGAGGCAGGTACTTGCTTTCAAGCAGAACAGGGCAAACAAACTTAGCGGGAGTGTTTACGTGTTCGGCGTAATGACGTACAACGACCTCGACAACTTCTGTAGTCCTATTCAGCCACATGTTAACAACCATCGTTTTTCAGACACGTAAACCCTTCAAAAATCACCAGTGGGGTCACTGCTGATGTATTTAAGGTCGTAGAACAAAACGTGATCCGTCTCTTCAATGTGTCTCAAACACAGACCTTATTTCCAGCTATTTTCCAAATTCCTATGGAGAGATTGCGTTGCTTTTTGGCGAAGGAACTGGAAGTGGTAAAAATGCTAACTTACTTCCGGGTTTTAGGACACGTCACTGTGGCACTCTATAGATAGCCCCCCCAGAAAAACGCGATTCTGCGATCGCAGAAATTACCGCATAATCAGCAAAATGGCGCATATTTTTAAAAAGCCGCATATTTATCAAAAGGCCGCATAATCCCCGCATTTTTCCACACAAAGTTGAGAAAAAAAAAGTTAACTCGTCTTGACGTGAAGTGATGATGATGCGCGACGTCATCAGCTCGCGCATCACAGAAGGTAAACAACACCGTAGAGTGAACGTGTGGAGCTCACACGAGAGTTTCTCTTCACCAAGATGAAAAAATCTAATCCATCTCATTTACCGACGAACATTTCTGCTAAAGAAATTCCCCAAACAAACAAACAAAGCAGTTCCCCGATGTCTGTGGGGAAACTATTCTGCACCCCGTGCAACTGTGTGTTGGAGCATAAGAGAAGATCGACGGTGACGACCCACTTTGATTCATTCAAAGATTCGAACATGCATTCTGCTGCTGCGGACAAGAAAGCCAAACAGCTCACGTTCACCGAGGCATCGGCCTCCAAAACCCTTTCGAGGGCTACAAGAAACGAAGTGAGTAGCCTACAAGATTGAAGCTGGTCAGATAACGAACGAGTAAATGAAAACAGAATGAGGCGGAGAAGTGTGTGTGTGTGTGTGTGTGTGTGTGAGAGAGAGTGTGATTAAAATAGCCCAATTGCTTTTACAATAAATAAACATTGAATGTGTTTAATTGAATAGTAAAGGGGTTTAACGTTAGTGGCAGGTTGTGTGTGAGAGAGAATAAATAAATAAGACGGCCCAATATTAATTTTTTCCGCATATTTCGCAACTTTCCACATATTTCGCAACTTCCCGCAATTTCACCGCATAAAATCACATAAAACCCCGCATGTTTGATCGCATTATCAAGGATTTTAGCCCGCGTTTTTCTGGAGGGTCTATATAGAAGCGCGGGTGTTACATATTGATGTCACTATGTTACGGAAGTAAACAAATGAGTCGAATGAAGGTGTTTGATGCAGGGGTGAGTTTGTGGGAGAGAAACTCCCTCTGGAGGGACTACGGGGAATTTAGCCTTTGCAGACCGTTTACTAAAAGAAAAAACCTATCGAACACACTACAGGGAGGGGACATCTCCAAAAGGCAGAACAGGCCTCTTTAATCTGTATTAGAACGTCTAAATCTCATTCACATACATGGTAAACAAATCAAACGTACCTTAAAGAGGGAGTAATCACAGCCAGACATGAGGTTGCTTGACAACTGGATATGGTTGTAGAGACTGAAATAAAGAAAGCGCAGCATTAAAACAACTGTATTTCCAACACAGAGTACAGGCGTGTGGCGTAGTGGATAGAGCGTTGGTGTTCGGATCAGGGGGGGCACAGGTTCAAACCCCGCTGCACTCAGCATGTCGTTGTGTCCCTGGGCAAGACACTTCACCCCAAATTGCTCCTGTGATTGTCCACAGTATTGAGTATGCAAGTCGCTTTGGATAAAAGCATCTAACAAGGAACATGTCATGTAATGAAAGGAGTATGGAGAGATTTATTGCCGCTTACGCCCAGAAATCTTCAACTGTGTCGAACTTGGAGATGAGCCGCAGGTTGGCCTGCCATGTTTTGCTCTTGTCATTCTTGAAGAACCACAGGGACCAGCTGTTGAGGTGAAAACAGAAAATTAATTTGCATAATTGTAACAAGCCCCTCATTAAACACGAGGTAAACAAAAAGTAACCAAAAGCTTTTGATGCAACGTGTGACACAAACTGTTCTATAAATCATGTCATCACTGTCATGGTCAATTAATTGTGAACGCTTTGTCATACTTGTCCGACGCTGAATCCTCTTATAGCTCAGCAAGTTCTTTATTTTGAGGAATGATAAAGCAAAATGTGGTTGAAGACACTATTATAAAAGCCATAAAAGCAGTTAGTCTAACACAGTCCAAATAAAGGCAAGAAAATTAAATACTGATACAAATGTAATTCTCTTAAGTGGCATTGTATGAGTAAAACAGAACATTAGTTGGGCACATATGACTTAGTTTATGATATTTGTGTATTATTATTATTATTAGCTTGTTTGACTGTTAAAATATTTAAATGTTTGATTATAGGTTATAATGTAAGGCAGCACATAGTGTATAGTCCATTAGACGGAGCTTTACAGGGTTTCTCTTTGCATTCTAATGCGTGCTGGGATATCCTCATGCACAAATGACCCCATAAACTTATAGGCAGAATTCATATATCCTAATGCTGTTTATCCTCACTCATTTCAATCATATAAATAGGTCAACTTGGGGTTATAGTTGTCATTAGAATGCTACTGATGCATTTCAAACGGTCATACTTTTCCTTTGGCTGGCTTTCAAGTTGAGCTTGTTTTTTCTATTTGACCCTTTTTGGACTTAAATATCCCAGTGGAATTTAAATATATATAAAATATTCAATTGTTGCTTATTTGTATTCATCACAGGAGGGACTCTGAATGTTTCGGAGTAAGGATGGAGAAGAAAACATTGAAAAACTCTAGACAGGTCACCAGACCATCAAAGTCTAACTGTGACCGAGAAATAAAGTCTGGTAACACCCACAGGAACTGTAGGTACGACATTATACTCATTAAATGGCATATTTATACATAATAAGTAGCTAAAACCAAATGAAAACGTAAGAAATTATCAAAATGTAATTAGTATTATATATTTATTTTCATATAACTTTATTTATACATTTGAAAACTGATTTTTGCTCGTGTTTATTCAACAATATTTAGCCAGTGCACTGACAATACTAAGACTAGATTAAGTTGTGTGGAAGACATATCAATCTGTTTTAACTATAATTAGAGATCCTTACATCACATTTTGTGATTGACATTGATCTAGTTTCCATGTATTCACATTTGGAAGCAGCCCATTTAAACCAGTAGGTAAACAGATAAGTGGTGTACCTGATCAGGGCCAATATACAGCTCTGTACACAATTAAGAGACCACTGCAGATTATCAGTTTCTCTGGTTTTGCTATTTATAGGTATGTGTTTGAGTACAATTATTTTTTTATTCTATAAACTATTGACAACATTTATCTGTGATGGAATTCAACTAACATTGGATTGGAATGGCTGCCTTATATGAAGAGATTGAGGTTTAAAAAATGTTGGAGTGGTCTCTTTTTTCCAGAGCTCTATGCTAATTCTCCATTTTGCCTAATAAGTGAAAGTCCAAACAAATATCAAATGTTTATTTAAATTACATTCTGACCTACATTTTCAATCAAAACCCTGTACATATTCCAACGTTTTACAGACAAAACATTAATATTGTATTCACAGTTAATCAGTCAAATATTTCATTGATTAACCAACAGTTTTTACATCAAAAGCGTGTGAAAAATTCCCATGACAAGTCCTGAAAGCCCACTGTGATGTCTTTAAACATTGACAGTTCTTAGCCGATAAGATATTTCATTTACAATTATAAAATGTTGAGAGAAGCAGCAAATATCTAGATGTTTTTGCTTGGTTTTAATACAAAACAGAATTAAATATTGCTGTTGTTTCCGCTTGTTCTGTAGCACTCACACAAGTTGATTCTTTGATGTCACAAAGTTATTACCAGTGTATTTGTTCAGGGAGTTCTTATTTGACATGACACCCTACATAACTTAATACGTGTGTGTCTATCTCATTTTAAATGCAGAGCAAACCTGTTCTGGAGGGGGTGTTTGATGTAGGATTCTGGGTTCACTAGCTCCTGTCCCGTCTCCTCAACTCCATCTTCATCAGCATTGGGTGCAATAGGGTTGATTTCCTAAATAAAAAGAATGGTAAAGCTGCAATGCATGGGAAGTGGCCTAGGCATTTTGATTTATATTCTCGTTGCAAACGACCACACAGTATGTTAAACTGGAGAGACACTCCTGTAACAGTCACATGTAACTACTCTTTTCCCAGTTATCAAGGCAGGGTAACTAAATGCTGTTACAGGTAAATACAAGTCAACATTTTAAAAGAGCCAACTAAATAAAACAATATTGTTGTTTTTTTAGGCTGGGGTTTTGACCTCAGAGGGATTGGCAGTCTTCTGAATACATTTTAAATATGGTTAAAAACATTTGTTTTAAAGCCGTGACATCAGCGTTTAGTAGTGAAACCCGATATGAACATCTGTTACTCATTTCACTGCTATGAGAAGTTAGTTTGGCTAACTAAAGTGGACTCTACAGCTAACATTGCACACTTTTGGTGGCAACTAACTCCAAAAAGTGTTAATATAATTTTTTTTACGATTGTATTCAGTCCGAATATGTTTGTTTGATAAACGAAAAGAACACAACGCAATTCCCATTCATATAACGCTACTCATCTGCCATGTTAAGTTTCGCTAACGTTACTTGCTTACTTTGTACAAAAGTTCCTCTATGGCATGACCTTACAACCAACCATCTGGACACAGTCTTGAATTCGGCGTGCAGTTCGTTTACCACATGTTTTATATCAATAAGAAAAACACTTTTGAAACAACCACTCTAGTTTTCCATCATTTAACATTAGCCAAGTCAACATTAACCTCAACCACCAAAGTGGCCAACGCTGCATAGTAGAGGTCAGCATCGAGCCCTGTCAACCAAGTTTGACAGCTTACATTTTAGCTGCAAACATCCTATTGTAACTTGAAATGTGGCTTATATTACACGCCGAATTAACTGATATCTACTAATTATTATAACTGTTTAGAATAATATTGACTCAGGTATGTACTTGTATGCAGATAACCTAGGTAATAGCAAACTCATTCGTAAATTAAACGCGGTTTGGCTCTCCTCGCTAACTTGAACGGCACGTCGGTTAGCTGTAACGTCAGCCTTAAAGTAGGGAGATCTCCACACACAAGCGTTCGTCTTATACGCTCATGGCACAGAAGACAAACTTGAACAACTAGTCCTAACAGCACGTGTCATTGTAACAACTATCAATATACTTTTGGAAACTAATGTTTAAAGTTATACATAAACTTTAACTGTAATTTCGCCCTGTTATAGCGGCCAGAAGCCCCCGAAACGTTTTGATATGTTCTTTAGAGAAAGTGCTCACCGGTTCGGCGGTCGCCATCTTACAAATCTATGTTGGAAACGTTTCTGTCTCATTGGACCAGGCAGCTCAACGTGACGGCCCTCCGCGGACATGCGCTGTGTGCCCGCGATGTCTGGATGCTTTTCCGCGACTCCACCCCTCCTGCAGACGAAGGCATGGCGAGCACCGAAGCTAGAAGGGAGTGTGAGACTGAGGGCTGCAGCGAGGACGCCAAACTCCAGTGTCCCACATGTATCAAGCTCGGTATTCCAGGTTCCTATTTCTGTTCACAGGTACTACTGCTTTTTCGAATTGTCCGGTTTAAACGTCCGCTGTAGCGTCTCAACGAGGCCCTCTGTGTCATCACGAGGCTGCTAACTGTCAAGCTACGTACACATGGTGCTTCGTTAACCGCTAATAACGTATTTGTTATACGTTGTGGTTTCCCCTTTGGCTGTTAAATACTATACACATGACAGTATACATACAGTCATTGATTGTAATGTATGCTTAAGTCATACGTTAACTGTAGGCCGAGGGAGCTAGCTAACTATTGGCTGATTAGCTAGAGTGAGCTAAAATAAAAAGCGTTTATTGGGGTGTTTTTTTTGCTGACAGGGCGAACTGTATTGAATACTTTATTGTGCGTAGGAATTTAACATGTATAGTTATTATCTAGCAATAAACTGCAAGAAATGACAAGTGACACAGAGTTAATGTCGCGTATCAGAGCAGTCAGTGTCACGATGTTTGACCCTCACCCTGGTACTTGTCCCCCCCAGACCAAACCCCATTCACAATTCTGTCAATTTAAAGATGGGTTTCTTTATCCAGACTTTATACTCTGCTGATACCCTAAATGGCTTAACAGAAGCTACTTTACACTTCCTTTGGATCTGTTCAGCTGAGCAGGATTTTGTCTAAGCAGTACGAGAACTTAAACTACTGTCAGATCTAATTTGACTACAGTTGTACAAGCAGACTTGTAACAAATCACATTTATATCATATCCATACAGATGCTTGATTCCATTCTTATTTTTGCTGATCCTACATTGGACATGTCTGTCAATAAAGCGTTAAACGTTAATATACAGCAATTGCTGTATTGTTCTGCAATTTTCTATTAGTCAAAAGCTTTATAAATAGTAAGGTTGGGGGGGGGGGGGGCAGTTATGCCATGGTATGTGACCATAGAGCTTAGCTTGGATTGCATTTTTGTCTGCAACTTGACCATACTATATATATTATTTTTTTCTGTCTATCTGCTGTCCAATTAAAACACCATTGGATCTAGCAATACATGTTAAGGTGCTCATGTACGTACGTTTGTAAAGTTCTTTGGGCACTTTCTAGAGTGCAATATCTGTCACAAAATGCAACCTACGTTTTTGATGTTGAATTGGTTTTGCATACTGTATCAGCTTTTTTACATCCCCATTTAAAGTTTCATCTGTGTTTCTATTCCCAGGAATGTTTCAAAGGGAGCTGGGTGTCTCACAAGTCTGTGCATAAAAAAGCAAGTAAGTACTACAGATCATTGTCTTTTCTGTACTGTGACGTAATCTCCCTCGTACTTAGTTGAGGTTTTTAAAAACAGTTGAACATTGTAGCATATACATTCATATTACTGTGAACTAACACAATGGTGCCAGATGCTTGAGATACCTTCTCCTGTGTTTTGTTAGAGGACGACAAGAACCAGAATGATTCGAAGAACTGTGTGGAGAATGACATCAACACAGACCCATGGCCAGGCTACCGCTACACAGGAATACTACACCCTCACTACCCACTGGTAAGTTGCTGTTAAAAAAAAAACGTATTTATTTTCCGTCTTTTGCCATGTATGATTCCTTAAATGGAAAGAAGTCTCAAGTGCAGACATGCATTAGCAATGCCACCCTTGCCTCCAACTTCTTGTACTTCTTGTGATCTGCCTCTGGGAAGAGACATTTTAACTTTGTAATGTTTTAAAACACATTTTCGTGACCTTGGATTTCTCTACCGTGACATAATTGTTCACCTTGTTGGTTAAAGAATACCCGTTTAAATGTGTGGTTTCATGCCTTGTAGTCATTAATTACACATCCATAAATGTGAAACCATGAAAAATCCAAAACATGATCCTAACAGTAATATCTGTCATCTTGGATTTCATTTTATCATTATTGTTTTTTTTAATATCCAATCTTCTACAAAAAATGAAGGACAGCACATGTGAAAACAGAACTAGATTTTCATTTGACTTTTCTATAACTAATCTGTCCTCTTCTTGGCCCCTGTCGCAGACTCCCATGAGGCTCGTGCCTGGTGACATCCAAAGACCTGACTATGCTGATCATCCCAGAGGTAACGATGCTTCTCTTCTAACAAGGACATTTGTTTTTTGTGGAAACTCACATTGTTTAATATAAAAAGCAAAAAAAAAACAGTATTTTAGCATTGTTTGTTACTATATAAATGTATATGAACAACACAAAATCCTTGCAATGTAGTCTTACATATTATTTACCTGGAAGCACAGCTAAAACAATCTGGCATCTGCAGAAAATAAAATGTAAAATTATGGTATTTACATTCACCCGATGCTACCTTATTCCACTGGCAAAGCTCCCCTTTGACATTCACACTGCAGTGTAATTACAGAGGAAAGCCATTCTTATCCAAAATGCTGTGTTGGCACAGGGCAGAGTTACTGCCCCCTGCCATAGTTGGTTGAAGTTTTGTGAAAGTGCTGCAGAGTGTGTTGGTCAGCCAGTCTAATTTGTTAGCGCTACGGTTCGTGCTTTTGCTAACATTAGTCACAGAGTGGTTATTCCGTATCCTGCAAAGATTTGTCATAAAATCCCCAAATCTCCCAAACTGTTGCCTTCTTTGAGGAAACTGTTGAAGGCCTCTCTCACTGTGACAATAGCAGACAAAGCAGTAATGCATGCATGGGTTGTCCTGTAACTGTATGAAAGGTTTTGCATCACTTCACAGATAAGCTGATATGTCTCGTGCTGTACGCTAAAGATCTCTGTGCACGTCATGTGACTTGAATTTCGAATTGAACCGTCCCTTATAAATACTATCTCTTTACGTATGCACACCAAGCTTGGAATTTCATCATTTTAGGGGCAAGGCCATTTGGCCTTTGGTGTCACACATTCTTTCAGGGCGGAAAGGCCACATGCCAGGGCACAAAGGCCATTGAGGGGAAAATTAGGATTTGGAGCTTAAAAATAAATAACTTCACTTTCTGATAAGAAAAAAACACGAGTGACATGGAAAACAAATCACTTTTTTAATATCAATCATGTCAAACATTATATCATCATATAGGCCTATGCCTCCTTAGTATTACCGTATATAAAATGAAATACTTTACTTTGAATAATTAGTGTTTGGTATGTTTTCCATCTACTACTTCTCCCATTCACAAATCCGAAATGAAATCAAAAAATCTAAGTCTATTAATATGTAACAAATATATTCCATTTCAGAGCAGAAGAAACAGCCTTCAAGGGTCAAACTCTGCACATACATCATTCAACAGTGCACAGTGAAGCTCCAACATTCAACTGTATGAACAAGCAATACTTTGAAATGCAAATGTGTGTGTGTGTGTATACGAGAGTCTCTTTAATCAACTCCTCACAGCTCCTCATATCTGTTCAGAAACTGGACAAAAGTTAAAGATGTACGAACCACAGACTGTCTGTCATGGCGAATACAGTCGCTGCTTTAATTCTGTCTTTAGGACGTTGTTGTGAGTGTGGACTGAGCAGCTACAACGTTAGTTTAGCCTGATCGATCCAATCTCCATTCAGAAAACACGCATTTTAAAAGGTTTTTCGCATGCCGTCTTGTCTGCACACTTGTCAAAGCATTAAAGCATGGTTTTTACTAACCGTTATCAGTATTTAGTTACTTCGGCATCATTTTGAAACGTGTATTACAATTAAATCACGGTAAAATAGGTTAATTTTGCCGTAGTTGGTTTCCAGCACAGTATTTACATGGATATAAGCCCCGCCCCCTCTCCAGTGCGTCCTGTTTGAATGACAAGAGTAAACACAGCTGACAGCCCGCGGTGAAACTCCAGCGGTTAGAGCAATGCAAGTATTCGCATCGCGGCCGTTGTGAACGCAGCATAATGCAGTTCAGAAAACACTGTTCTGACGCTTTTAAAGCAACTTCAAGATTTTAACAGTGTGAGGGGCCCAAAGGCCATGGTGGCCGTAGGACGTACGATTATTTATGGGGCATAACGGCCAGACCAAGGGGTTACGACGGCCATGGCCGCCGTGAAAATCCCACCCTGATGCACACACGCACAATTTTGAATTGCGCCGTCCCTTATATCTACTATCTTTACGTATGCACACACACAATCACATAATCCCACCAGACTCCTTTGCCCCTCCAACAGAGGGATGTCCTTTTCCTTTTCGTAATTTCAAGCGATAAAAACTCTCGAATATTTTTTTTTTTACACACTCCGCACGAGTTCAGGGCGTTCCGAGCTGAATAAGGGCGTCAAATGATGGCAAGACGCCCGCCTGGCGGAAATGCTGGCTGACAGCTGCGAAGTGAGGTGTTGCATTCTCTGTAGATATGGTAGAATAATTTCACTGGATTTAAATTAAATCATTATTACTATGAACACTATTGCTTGATTTGGGCTTTTATATAAATGTTGAGTTTCTTTTTCCGTTTTTTGCATCGATATTAAACTGGCCTTATAATGCTTTTTGGGGGTGTCTTTCCTGTCTTTTTTTTTTTACAAAGGTTTCTGTGCATGTAAATGGTCTGCAAAGGCTAAAATCGCTAAGTTCCGTCCAGATGGAGTTTCTCTCCCACACACTAAGAAACACTCATGCGTCTATTGGCTAGCGCTCCAACAAATGTTACGTTATAGGCCAAGGGTCGGACATCTCTCAGCAGTTGACCAATCACAACGGAGACGGCCAGCTAACCAATCAGCAGACTGGGCTCTGGTTTCAGACAGAGGGTGAAAAGAGATGCTGCAGCACAGGCAGTATGAGAAAAATAAAGAGCTTTTTTAACATTAAATCATGGAGACATGTCCCAGTAGAGACACAAATATGAATAGAAAATGTGCAGAATATGTATTTTAACATTTCATTAAATTCCTTAGTTCTTTTAGTATTTTAACATGTAAGAATAATTCAAAGTTATCTTTGAATGATGATATTTCTTTTAAACCTTAATCTGGGATCAGTTTTGTTCAGTTAAACAGCTCATCAATCTCCCATTATTGGTTTCAGATTCATCGCAGGTTAAATAACCGGCATGATGTCACACTCAGTTTTTATGACCAGTTTTATCTTCTGTGTTAATAACCTCATTGTAACCTTGTGTATTTACTCCTGTTACTCTGGGCTAGTCATTCATTTTGCAACCATGGCAACCTCTACAACCATGATATCTGACTGCATAGATCCACACTCAGGTAGTCATGGTTACAGTCTCCTCTCATTCTCCTGGGATGCCTACTCAGGGACCAAACCACAATTGTTTCAGGCTAATGTTTTTTAAACATGGTGCTGTTGGTGAGCTGAAAGCTATACTAGAACTGTTAATATTTTATATAATTTACCTTTATTACTTGTAATCTAATGAACATATAAGGAAATGGACCCTACCATTATAAAGACGTTATAACATTCACTCTTGGGTCTCTGATGGCTTTCCTGTTTTCTGAGCGGCTGTATCAAAGCGTGAGTAAGTCTAATTGATCGCTGCACTCAAGTCAGCGCTGCAGGTCAAGAAGAGCACTGTCTTTGACTGCTACACAAACCTGTTGTTGCTAGGCAACTGTTCAACCAGCAATCATCTTGAGTTGATAAATTATACATCAGTGAATTGTTGATTACTCCAGTTCCTTTATATACTGTCCGCTATGCTTTTCAGTTAAACAAATATTGTGTTTAAATTATAGTGAAAATGCAGGTAGTAAAGTGCTGCTGACTGTACTGACACCTGTGCTTCTGTCCTTCTCAATGTGAGTGTCTTTAAAGGGAACAGTACTGAAGCGTTGCAAGAAGCCTTTATATTGGTTAGAATATGCAATAACAGAAGAATGTTTCGATGTATAGAGCATAACAAAGGCCTTAAGTTAGAGATGATTTTAGATGAGGGATTTAAAAGACAATGTTGTATGCCAAGAGCAATCTCAAAGCAAAGAGTTCCACAGCTGTGACACTAAATCAAACTAAAAGGCAAAGCTTTACTTTTCCTGGCAATTTTGAGAAGTAGTTGGCAGCCTGAATGGGTGGTATGTATGCAGATATTAACAAACAGAACATATTTCAAATTCCCGTTTTCAAGTTTGATTTTTTTGTCGGAAATCTTTTTTTATTTATTCTACTAATTCATCCAAAAAATAAATAAAGTATAATTCATACACACAAAGATAAACAAAATTAGTAGAAGCGGGAGGGCTGAAGCATAGCTTATGGGAAGTAGCCCTCCCGTGAATCATATAACATTGGCATTATTGCGTCAAAAACGTATAGAAATTAAGGAGTACAAAGAAATAAAGAAAAACAAGGGAAAAAATAAATAAATGCATATATATATATATATATATATATATATATTTTCTTTTTTCTTTTTCTTTTCTGCACATGTCAATAGCAGTTGACTATTTTTTTTAAAAACGAAAATACTTGGACATGTACTTGGTAAATAAATTATAATAATATATGCATATACTAATATATGCATAAACATTGTGGACACTTATTTTCAAGTGACTTTTTTTTACATTCATATTATGTTCACACATACACAGAATATACATAAGCACCATACTGTATGTTCAGGTGTATAAGTACACAAATGCACTCATATTAGGGCTGTGCATCTTCACTGGTCTCACGATTCGATTACGATTATCCTGTCTTCGGTTCGATATCACGATTCATACCAATGCGTTGCATCCTCAATTTTCTATATTACTGCACATGGCTTATTTTTCATCAATGCATACATGCAGTAAATACATATGAACTCTCTTTTTATTATTTAGAAAGTGCTTCAGAAATCAATAACATAAATGTCTTGACATTAATTTATAAACCAAAATAAATGAATTGTATAGGTCTAGCCTCCGTGTGTGAAGTTGTTCCATCCTCAAAAACAAAAAGCTAATGCTTCTGCAGTCTAGCTGCAGCTTCTAGCAACGGTCTTCTGTTAAAAAAAGGACACTGAATGTCCTGAATGAGGATCACACACAGGACTTGAGTCTGAACACAGCAGACAACAGGAGTATTTACAACAGCATATACAAACAAAAATACTGCATGTGGGTGCACACTTACATTCTCTGTTTTACTGTTACATAAATCCCATGAATGTATGAGATTAAATTAGCTTCATTAAATCTCAGTGATTAAGTGAATAACAAAGTTTCTATCGGGTCACTATCAGCCTGTCACTCATTATTTTCAGGGAGGGGGCGGGGCATGGAGGAACGGAGGAGACGGTGATCGCGGAAGCTTTTTTCCTCCTGCCTTCACAAACTTTACACACGTATATATCGTCTGCAAATTGCTAGAGGACATTCATACTTTGCAATCCAAGACTTAATTAAATCCACCAAAAACCTGACATGATTGTAACGCGATTATCTTTGAAAAACATAAATCCCTGTGCCGCAGCGACACGGAGTGATTCAGAGCGGGTCCTTCTGCTTTTGGTTCTGGACTGGTGGTGTTGTGTTGGTGGATAAAGCAGACTGCTCCGTGTTTGGTGCCGCTGTCACGTCTGTTCCCTGATCTCTGCGTCACCGACCGATTTGATATTAAAGTGACAGAAATTTTTTTTATAGTAAAGCCGCGGCCAGAAAATCAGGAAGCAACGTTACTATTCTATAACCGATTATCTTCCGTCACTGCGTCGAGACCGAATCGTCCGCATCGCAATGCATCGTAGAAACGATTATTTTCAACACCCCTAACTCATATACACCAATACAAATATTACAAGGCAATTTCCAGGCTGAAATAATAATTCAACCGCATAACAATGAAAATAAATAAGAAGGAAAAAATAAATAAAAAGTAATGTAAACAATATTAAATAAATAAACAAACAAACTGAAAGTTGTTATTTCTAAAAAAAATAGTTGTTATTTCTAAAAAAAAAAATTGATTTAGGGAATACCCAATATTTGTTAGTAATCTGCAAATATACTTTTTTTTTAATTCAGTTTTGAATTGTTGATGACAAGTGATCCTTAGGTCTGGGTGAAGTCCATTCCACGTTCTAACTCCCGATTATGGATAAGCTGTGTGATTTGATGGTTGTTCTACAGGGTTTGCTACACAACCAGTTAGGATGCCTAGTTGGGTATTTCCTGACTGTGGTTTGGAACTGCTTTTGAATGTTATTAAGCATTTAGTTATGGA
Source organism: Pseudochaenichthys georgianus (assembly GCF_902827115.2). Taxonomy (NCBI): domain Eukaryota; kingdom Metazoa; phylum Chordata; class Actinopteri; order Perciformes; family Channichthyidae; genus Pseudochaenichthys; species Pseudochaenichthys georgianus. The sequence goes on from NC_047524.1 coordinate 26,553,895, forward strand.
CAATGTTGTGCATAATCAGTACTGTTTTAACACATTTTAATAGATTGAGTCTTAAATATGGGAGTTGTATGTTCATATTTACTAACACCACAGACTATTCGTAATGCTTTTTTTTGGGATGTTATTTTTTGTAGATTTGTTGAGTTTGACTTTCCCCATATTTCGGAGCAGTAGTAAAGGTAAGGGAGAAATAGACTGTTATAAAGTAGTGAGTATTTGTTCCTCGAGAATGTTCTTAGTATGATACAAAATACCTATTGTCTTTGACAGTTTAGTTTGTACATAATTGATATGGTGCTTCCAGTTGAGTTTTTCGTCAACAAGCAGTCCTAAAAATGTACATGCACCAACTTTTTCAATCTCGGTATTGCAAATCCGTATAATGCAGTCATTTCTACTCTCAGACTTTGTATTGAATAACATGTCATTTGTTTTGGCCACATTAAGGGATAATTTATTAACTGCAAACCAGTTACATAGTATTCTAATTCCGTATTCACAATTTTAACAAGATCGCCAAGATTATGATGAGAGCAAGGAATGGTGGTATCATCGGCAAATAAAATGAATTTGAACAGGTCAGAGGTGTTGATAATGTCATTAATATAAATCAGAAACAGTTTTGGACCTAAAATTGATCCTTGTGGGACTCCACATGTTATAGGAAGCTTGTTTGATTTCACCTCGTCTATATCCACATATTATAGCCTATTTATCAGATAACTCTTAACCCATTCTTTTTGCTTGACCCCTTATGCCATAATGCTCTAATTTGTGTAGCAGTATAGTATGGTTCACAGTATCAAAAGCCTTTTTAAGGTCAATGAATATCAGTGAAGCAAATGAGTCGCTTTTCGGCGCCTCCCGCTTTTTTAACGCTGATTTGGGTGACTTGTGTAATTTGCGGAGAACCGAAGAGTTTTCGTTTTGACTCACGGACTGACGGACAACTTCTCACTTCAAAACATAGACTTTACGTGGGCGGTCCGCATAGCCTATTAACGGCTGCCAAAGTATATTTTTGTATCCATCCGCGAGCACGACGAGTGGACAATGATCCCTCGATCTACGCCTCCTGTACCTGTTCGCTCTATCGCGTGAAGGGTCTGCTAACAAGCGACCAACAGAAGACAAACAGAGGTGTCACATGTTGTTGCACATCAGTGACGTCATGACGCAGCAGCACCAGTCGGTTGCGTAAAGCAGACGTAAAGCAGTAGAAACACTTTCGCAACGAGAGAAGAAGAAGAAAAACTGAAGCCCTTAAAGTCAAAAGTATATAATATCTACCTGTAAATAATAATAAAAACATCTCTGTCTCCTCTTGATCTGAGTATATTATAAAGAATATCCAGTTAATTGAAGCATTATACAGTTCTGTTTTGAGTGTTGAGAGCTGTATCCATAAATCTCTTAATTTTGCCCTCAAACAAAGTGCACCAGATTGATGCATTTAACTTCAATTTAAAGAAAATCTTCCTGGGGGGGCATGCCCCCGGACCCCCCTGGAGGAGGTGAGATCCCCCCACAAATAAACAGGTTCATATGGATAGGATACTAGATAAGTTTGCACACTCATTATATATAATGATAATATATATGTTTCATTGCGGAGGACCAAAGTTACACCCTTGATAATATCTACCTGTAAATAATAATAAAAACCCTTGATTTCTAACTTAACATCTCTGTCTCCTATTGATCTGAGTATATTATAAAGAATAGCCAGTTAATTGAAGCATTATAGCACAGGCCTTTGTCAGATGGTATATTACGCTGTTTTTTTTCTGCTTCGAATAGTTCTCTCTTTTTTCACCATACCTGTGTTTGCATCCCTGGAATATACCAGCTGTAATCATTTTTTTCTCAATGGTGTTGGTAATTTCTTCAACCAGTTAAGTTACTGCTGAAAAAGTAGAGTGATTTTTCTGAAATCCATATTGGCCATAGTATATTAAATTTGCTGAGGAATGACTCCAGACGGTTGTTGAAGAGTTTTTCCAAGATTTTTGAAAATTGTGGTAGTAAAGAAAAGGGTCTATAGTTATTAAGACTTGATTTATCACCAGATTTGAAAACCGGAATCACCTTCTCGATTTTCATTTCATTGGGGAAAATACCTTGTTGGAACGATTTATTGCATATATTTACTAGGGGGGCTACAATGTTTGGTGCAACTTGTTTAACAATATTCATACTAAGTCCTAAATAATCCATGGACTGTTTACTGTGTTGAGTATTGACAATATCAAGCAATTATTTTTTCTGTTATTGGGTTCAAGAACACACTCTGTTGGTTGCAATTTTTCAGGGAATCATCAACTTTACATGAAGTTGGACTGATTGTACTCGCCAGATTGGGGCCAATTTCAGTAAAGAACTCATTAAAGCTATTTGCAACATCTGTTGGGGTTTTTCCTGCGATTTGGAATTTCTTAAATTCATTTCTGTTGTTATTTATTTTCTTCTTAATTATACTATTTATTACCTTGCAAGTGGTTTCATATCTCCTATGGCATTTTCAAATGTTTCAGAGAAGTATCGTTTTTTTTTTTTACTTAGGATTTTAAAACTAAATCAATGTTAGGGTTTTAAAATGTTAATCAATATGACTATTAGTTCCTTTTTTCTTTTTCATAATCTTGGCACATAAGTGACATACTCGGTATGGGAGGATCCCCTTCTAGGACCGCTCCCTGGTGCTAGCATCTCCAGTCGTGTCCTTACAGCACCTCTCTCAGTTAACCGGCCCTCTGACTTAAAGCTGGCTGCGACCTCTCTCCCTGCGGGGAGGAACAGGGATGATCAACTCCCTGACTGACTTTCAATGGGGAACCCTAGATTACAAAAAATCTGGCTCTGATGGTCCAAGTTGCTTCTACTTTTGAAAGATGATTGAATTACAGCAGCAAGGTCCTAGAGTGGTTTAGGAATAAGTCTTAAAATCTGAAAATGAGTAAGCATATTACTAGTGGTGCACGATAATTATCTTATCAGCCCGATAATAGGAATTATGACGTCATCCCGATAAACCCGATAAAAGTATTAATAGCCCCGATAATATATTTTTTGGGTAAAAAAAAAGAAAAAAATACTGCGGTGTGAGTGGATTGGGATGAGGGGCGCTTGTTTTTCACTCGTCTCCTCCCGTTTTGCCAGTACTGTGGTATTAGTGGTTTAGGAAGAGGGGAGTTTTTCACAAATCCAGCGCTACCTTCTCATGCCTGGCTGTGACGTGAAGCCAGGACAGTAAAAAAACATGTCGTCTGTAGTATGGGACTATTTCAAAGTTTCAGAGTTAGATAGTTCGCTTGCTATTTGTATTACAAATGCAGAAGTTCCACGAGGAGGGAGAAGGCAACGAGCTATAATACTTCCAACCTGATTAGTCACCTGAAACATCGCCATGGCTACGATGGTGTGTTAAAAGCGTACGAAGACGCCTGCGCTGCTAAACTAGCGGCGAATCCAAAGCCAGCTGCAAAGGCACCGGGGCTTTTACCTATCGACGAGGCTTTTGAAAAAGGCAAGAACTTTATTTTGGAAATAAATATGGTCACTTTGAAGTAGGGTTGCCAGAAACTGACCACGATCAAAATCGATTATTCGGCAGCCGTGGTGAATAATAATCGATTATTATTATCCAATATCGTGCATCCCTACATATTACCGCTTCTGGTCAAATATGTCAATAAAACCCCCATTGGGAAATGGGGGTTGCTACATTTTTTCCAAATGAGACTACTAAACGTCATCACACCAAACGTTAGCCGCTTTTATCTTAGCGGTGGTGATGTGCAGCCGTGCGACCATGAACTAGTTAGTTTATAGCATCATTTTTACTTCTGCGGATTGCATTTACATGAAATTCCGTTAATATATGGATATTATCATGCTGAACAAAACGTGTATCATAAACCTGTGTTTGCAATATTTCAAAATACCTGACTGTCTGTCCTTGTTTCCTTTCCTCAGGGATATCTGAGTCCGAGCAGTCTCTGAAAGGGACGTCACAGATCAAGTCCCTTTGTCCTGAGGACATTGAAGGCATGAGGGTAGTGAGCAAGGTAACACTTTACTGTTCTCATGATGTTGCCATGGTGTGCATTGTTAGTTTTTTGTTTAATTTAACTATGTTATTTTCAGCTTGCACGAGAAGTTCTGGACATCTCTGCCTTGTTGGTGAAAGTGGGGGTTACTACAGAAGAAATCGACCATGCTGTACATCTGGTATACAGACACACTTATCTTACCCAAACGTTTTCTTGTCTTTCTATATCTGTAACTAACATGCCTTGTCTTTTCAGGCCTGCATAGCGAGGAACTGCTACCCCTCCCCTCTCAAACTACTACAACTTCCCTAAATCCTCCTGCACATCTGTCAATGAAGTCATCTGCCATGGAATCCCGGACAGGAGACCCTTACAAGACGGAGATATCCTCAACGGTATGCCAATAATGTAACCGACAGCTGTTTCCTCATGATTGCTTCGCTATCAGGAATCTGTTAGAATTAACAAAAAATAACTGATGTTGGACTTAAAATAACGAGTTTCTTGACCACCCTGAACATCTTTATATGAAAGATCTCTACCAAACAAACACTAATCTTTCCTTAAGTTTTTAAATGCCCACATTTTCTTACTTTTGTAACATTTTGTATAAGAAACCATGTCCTATAAACGGTACAACTAAGTTATGATGAAGGGAAATGTTTTATTAAAGAGAGTGGGGGGGGAACCGATTCCTCTGCCTTGACAAATGGTTGTACCAGCATCTTGAAACGGTAACAGCGGGAGTTTGGCCAATTTTAGCCTCTTTATGAATATTTCTGCGAAGGCGATGTCTTCCATCCGCCACCCCCCTCAGAGTGTCTGATGGAGCGCTGGCCAACAACTCATCTCTCGCTGCATGCGCCGACAAGACAAATTGTTTCATCAACCTTTAGCAGTGGGGATGTGCTTGTCAGATCCTCTGCTCTATATTTCATTGGGAAGAGTCCCAGTTTGTCCTCTAGCAATTCAATTTTCATCAGTAATTTGGCCTTGCAAATAGAATAATGCCGGAACGAGTCCTACAATCTGGAAATGAGTTAGCATTTAACCACTTCCTGTTCCTCATCTCAAAAGTAGTGTGCTGCTGGTACTCTTGTCTGTTTCCTGTAAACATGCTAACTATAATCTGCTGTAGGGAATCGAGTGGTGCAGGAATGAGTCCTGAAACCAGGAATGTTACCACTTCGGATTACCTCGTTATTACGTTCCCTTCTGCGCTAGGGGAATCAACGGGAAGCAACACAACCACAATGGGATTGGTAAAACGTTATAAGCTGTTTTATTGCACAACTGGTGAACAAAATGGCGGGCCAGCAGCCCAAACACACAAATTGCCACAAACACTGGTTTAAATATCAAACAACAGAGGCCACAAGGGCGCAAGTTTTAAGGGGCAAACCAAACTAAGGGAGGACTCTAAAAAGTGAGTCTAAACGCATACCGGGAAACTAAATATTCACACACTAATAAAGAAGGAAACAAAACCTCACTGTAAAAGTGGTACACTAGCAAAGGAAGGCTGTAAGGAAACACAGCTAGGACAACAGTCAAACAATACTAAACTAATCTAAGCCCATCTAATCACGTAACACGGTCCACACCAGTTACCCCCAGAATGAAGAGCAAATAGCGAGAGCCTCCAGTGTGATGATTGTCCCCAGCTTTGTAGTCCTCTCCAGCAGGTGTGCGCTGGGCTTGGAGGGCTGCACGATTTTGGGAAAAAAAATCTAATTGCAGATTTCTGACAAATATTGCGATTGCGATTCGAATTGCGATATTTATTTTTAAGTGACCAATGGAAGTTTATTGTAAAATGCGGCCATAACTCGGCTAGGAAGGTCGTATAAATATACTCCTGTCTCTAGTCACCCCTCACAGCCCGAGCTACGCGTGAAAGAACTACACTTACATGAAACTTCCGTTGGGTTGCTTTAAAGTCAAGCTTCAGTTAAGATTCAGCCTTTTAGATGTAACCATGTGATGGAGCATTACTAACCTGACTCAGATGGTTTGTTTCACCAAACCATCTAGGAAAGCTCCCTTGGAAGCCATTTGGAAAGGGCAGGCACTTTCAAAAGCACTTGGCAGGTGATTGGATCAATCTGTCTATCACCTTCTATCATGGGCCACTTCTGATTGATTAACAATGGCTGGTACGTGTGGAGCACAGCACTTCTGATTGGTGTGGAGGACTGACACACAAGAAGAACAAATGTTAAAAAAAATCGCAGGTTTTTGCGATTTGATAATCGCATCATTTCAGATTTCGATTTAAAATCGATTAATCGTTCAGCCCTAGCTTAGCACAGGGATTGGAGAACGTCGGGCCCGGCGTGCTCCAATCAGTGTCCTCGGAAGTGGACCAGAGATGACAGCCAATGATGTTGGGGCAACCACACAGTCATTTACATAATCACACACAGCTGCAGGGCAATCCCAAACAGGTTACCGAGCAGGCAGAAACAGCAGCCGTAAGGCTCGTCTCGCAGACACACGTGTTTTTGTATGTGTTTTGCTTAGATGCCTGAAATGACGTCTCTGGTTAACACAAGCTTTTGTTCTATTAACATAAAATATGTTCATATATACCCCCCTTGTTAATGTCTGAAGCTTTTATTATATCGTAATAGTAAATAAACTTAAATAACTAACATCAATGGCCAAATATTAGAAGGCCTTTAGCTTAACGATCCAATAGAAAGATCCCAATATATCTGTCGAGGCAACACTTAACTAACTTCAGGGTCGGCCTGAAAAAATACCGTCTTCATTGGTCGATGCCTTAAAAATGAACATGGTCACCCATTCATACCATTACATCTCAGTTATTCATGACAGTGACTTTGTTTGTGTCAAACATAATGGAATCCAAGTTTGTCTTGTAACACAATGGCGCTCATTCTATACCAGTGGACATCACCGTCTACCACAACGGTTTTGCCATGGGTGACCTCAATGAAACCTTCTATGTGGGCGAGGTGGAGGAAGAAGCGAAGAAACTGGTGCAGACCACGTATGAATGCCTTATGCAAGCCATCGACTCCGGTAAGAATTCCAGCTTTCTTATTTTTTAACCCATGTGTGCACAGAGAATACTGCTCCACCTTACTGCATTTGTATAGTCGTGCAGTCTGTGTGGAGTATAATAAGATGTCGGTATCAGCATATATGTCAAATATCAAGAATTGCGGTTCAGAACTGTACATTTCTAAAAGGTGTCGCCCTTACATAGTTTGTCCACAAGAGAGCGCTGATATTCCAGAAGAAGTTGAGATTTAAAGTTATTTCTGAACTTTGAAACGGTATTTAACTGTTTGGGACCTGTCTCCAAGGGCCACAGTTAACTTTTAATACCAACTTGTATTAAGTTTACATTGAACAAATTCAAGTCAAAGTTATTGGTCATCATAAATGTTGTTTTTACAATTGGTACACTCATTACAAGATTATTTTTTTTTGTTAATTGTCAGCCTCAGAATTGTTTTAACTACAGTTACATTTTGTTAGGCTACAGGAATAGTCAACACTTGTTGCAGCTCTGACAGCTGGACAATTTTCCGACATTTTATATACCAAACAATTAGAAATCTGCTGATGAATCAATAATCTAAATGTTTTTGGGGTTGTTTGCATCCCTACCGATAACCCTCATGCTAACCTTTTTTCACAGTGAAGCCTGGTATCCGCTACAGAGAATTAGGGAACATCATACAGAAGCACGCTCAAGCTAACGGCTTCTCTGTGGTGCGCAGCTACTGCGGCCACGGCATCCATAGACTTTTCCACACTGCTCCCAATGTGCCACATTATGCCAGTGAGTAGTCACACACCTGCCATGGTACATGTCTTAAATGTATGAAGGTGTTTTTGTTGTTGCTTGCTCTCGTACAAAAGAATGATTTATTTATTCAATGTTTCCCAGAAAACAAAGCAGTGGGAGTTATGAAGCCTGGCCACGTGTTCACCATTGAACCCATGATATGTGAAGGTGAGTGGTACTGCCTTTGTTTGAGTAATGTGAACAAGTATGATAATTGTAACATCACAATGTGCTCAATTGTAGCAATTATTGGAGACAAATATTGAAGAATAAAGAGTAAACATAAACACGCTGTCCTCCAGAAAACCCGCTATATGTAGGCTTTCATAAGCAAGGGAAATGATTTCAGCTTTGTCACAATGCATTTCACACATACATTATAAGGTTGTATACGGTCTATTTGTCTTTAGAATGGTGGTGAAACGAACCTTTCATTCTTCACATTGTTTAGGAGACATATAACAGTCTCATGGCAAGTTAGTTGGTAAAACAGACTAATCTGCATTTCTTATAATCACAATACTTTAGTTATACTGTTTTCTTGCTCCATTTTAGAATTCTTTTTTATTAAAATCAAATATATTTATATAATCACAAGAAGGTAGAGTAAAAATTAGCCATGAGTTGAAATGGAATAAAGATAATTATATGATCATAGGAAAATGAGTAGAAATGTGCACATTATTCTACAATATTTAACTAATAAGTGAAAATGTGTATATTACAATATATAGAGGTTTCTAAGTTATAGTAAAGATATTGATGATGAAAACTAACTGAAAATATATTATTGGTATTATCACAGTTGGAACTATTTAAAATTGACAAACAAATTGTAATACTTTTAAGTACATTTGGTTGTTAATACTTGGGCTAGTATTTCAAAGGATCCAATAGTGTTTCCACACCAAGAGGTTTAATGTGTAATTGAGCAGAGCCAGCTATGCAGTGAGTCAGGCTCCAAGTGTTGGCTTCCACAGCTTTGTTTAATTGATGCTGTGTAAGCTAAATGTGTGTCATGTCTCAGGTGGCTGGCAAGACGAGACGTGGCCCGACGGCTGGACGGCAGTAACCCGAGACGGGAAGCGCTCTGCTCAGTTCGAACACACCCTGTTGGTGACGGAGACCGGCTGCGAGATCCTCACCCGTCGCATGGAGGACAACGGCCGCGCGCACTTCCTCAACCAAGTGTAGACTCGCACGCATCCAAGGACTGGACTTTTCCAGAACACAAGACACCCTCTGGGCCGCGCACACACACACACACACACACACACACACACACACACACACACACACACACACACACACACACACACACACACACACACACACACACTACAAACAAGAAGCACCACCCCTAGAGCTCAGTTTAACTGCCGCTCTCATTGTTCTTTGAATTAAATATCCTTGAAATAAATGGAAGTACTTGAATGTGTCTTATATCAAACGCTTTATTAGTGAAAACTGTATCCTCTGAAGGAATGTATTTATGAGATATGGTTTTGCTTAGTGGCCTGTCATGTCACCCAGAGTTTGTTACTGGCTGGCTAGTTGTTGTCTGGTGTGTGTGGTGCTCAGGGCAGATACACGAGTAACAATATGCTTCTTTTCTCTCTCAGCCTCTGCTCACTTCACACTTCGTACGAATCCCCCAGAGATGGACTGAAAAGAATCAGCAATACTAGAGACCGAGGAGGGTTCCCAGGGTTAGCAACTCTCAAAACCTCAACAACTTATTTTAGATATAGAAAATAACTCCGGGCCATAAAGCGTACTATATTTAGTTTAGAGTACAGGCAACAAAAGTCATTCTCTGCCAAGAGCCAAACAGCCTAAATGTAAAGCAGTAGTTTGATGTTATAAAAATACACTTGGCAGATTTGGGGAAGACCAATACACCTTGGTGTCCATTAAAAATGTAGCAACAACCAGGAGACATAAATACTTGACGCTGGAGAAAACACCTGGACCAGCTCTTTAAAACTAAATAACTTCCAGCACCTCGAAATGTAAACAGAAAAACTTGATTTGTGGTTTTTACAATTGGTTTTCTGTTTGGATTAAACAAACAAGATGTGACATGTTAAGTGATATTTTGATGTGCTGGTAGGTGGATTGTGGCAACAACAAAAAATAGCATATAAACTCATTTCTGTACCGTTTGTAAAAGTACAACCATCAATTGACTTATTGCGTCATGCCTGCTTGCTGGGTATTCAATGTCAGTACCAGAGAAACAGTCTTATTTACCTGGTGACGTGTCCACTAGAAGCACTCAATTGTTACATCCTGAATGTGGCTATTAGTGCAGTCGGAACCTTTTCAGTAGATTACGTCAGCCACGGTTGCTAGGAGAAGTGTGATGCAACCACAGAGGATCTTCATAGATAGAGAATGAGAGAGATGACATTGAGCGCACAGTTGTTGAAGCGCTGAGGTTGTTAATCTGAGGAAAACTCCTTTAGTGTCTCGTGTCTCGTGTTTCCTAGAGCCCTGCTGTAGCAAATCGAGCCTTAATGTGTGAGTCTAGGAATTAAAACATGCTGGATATCTCCCGGAAAGTTACCTGGTGTTTCCCCTTGTCTCTACGGTCACCATTCATCTCCACATAGGGGTTTTCCCGGTGAGAGCAGCATTCTTTCTATTTTCAGAGGACTAATGTGATCACAGTTTCTCTGCCATCTTTGTATTTCTTCTAATGGAGTAATAAATGACTCTTCTGTAGCTCTTGTGTGCGAGTTTCTCCTTTTTAAATGATCTAATAGCTTAATTATTCACGGATTTTTCTTTTTCAGTCAACCATTTTATTCATAAAGTCAAAATGAAGGTTCTCTCCTGCACACACATGATTCTATAGGCTCATTTTAGTATGTAGTTTGCAGTGATAAATACATTACAGTAGTACATGGTAGTTTCAGTGCAAACAGCTGTGCTTTCAGCAGAATGAATTAAACTGCTGTTAGATTATAAATCAGGACTGCCAAAGCACCTCAACAACCATGGTACAAAGTATGACGGCAAGACACTTCCAATTGTCGCAACAGAAAAAGTGCAGCTGCATTGACCAGTTTGATTGCTCCAATCTCAATCCCAGGTCTATTGGGCCAAGACTTCCTTTCTCGTGGTCATTGTTTACAGTTTTATTATCATCCTGAGACGCAACGATGGCGTAATGAGACAACGTGAACCAGATGTTTCACAAGTAGCCGGTTTACAATGTTTATTTTTTAGCTGATCGAAAGCTAAATTATTGTCAGACTAAAGCCAAAAGTACCTAGAGTGCAATAATGGGAAATGCTCTCCGCACAGATTATTTACCCGTGTTCAACCAAATCCCGCGTGAACGTGATTGGGTCAATACTTCTTATACTACAATTGGAAGTCTGAACGCTCCTTCTAACATTTAGTATCATCGATCCTAACTTTACAAAAAACCTCACCTCATATCCAACAAATGGAACATCAAAGTCAAAGTGTGTTTTGAAGAAATACATTTAAAATCAGAATAATTTTGAGGTCGATCAAGCAAAAGACCCATTGTCCATTTCAACATGTGTCCTTTTATACATCTGCCCAACAGACAGCACACATTGTTCATCACCAGGAGGAACACTTACTTTGGCTCTGTGTTCTAGCTACAGAGCCTGAACTGAGCTGATGGGGAACATGTTCCGCCTAACTGAACATGGCTGAGTACAAGCTGCTGTAGCTATTCTCTCAAGTCCAACCCAGTTGAAGTCTACATTTTGGAAACTAAAGAGCATCACCCAAGCTTGGGAGGGACACTAACATTTACAGTGAAAACTTTTAAAGCAGCCTAGTTCTCAAATCCCACAGGGAGAATAATCAAAGGATGTTTTGCGAGTGTTTCAGAAGGCTTGTTTCACTTGCCACAGCTTCATCGGGCCTCGATGTCCAAGCTGCCATCGCAAAGATCCACTTGAAGAATCATCATAGATTAACAACCTTCCAACACTGATGCCATTTGGTTGTTTGTAGTTGTATAGTCTTATTATTCATTCAGTCTAGATCAAAGAATAATCTTGTTTTGTTACCTCTGTTTTTCCTTTCCACAATGTTCTCTCTCGTGTGCGTGTTCTTTCAGGGGCGAGACGCTGATCAAAGAAGTGTTAGAAGTTGTATTGTTCAAATAAGACACACATGAAGAGGGAACTGAAAGATTTATTCAACAGAGCAGGGTAAACTTGGAGTGCGATCATGGTTTCCTGGGCTTCTGTGCATCTAGAGCTGAAGGACGACGCGAATGCTGAAAAGATTCAAATTGGATTAGATTGTGTCCTATTAAAGCTTAAGACATTTGTGATTTAATTAGCACTCCTATTTGAAAAGAAACCTCTCATGGTGCAATCTATTATGAAACCCTGTCTCATCACATCTCAGCTTTGTCCTCAACAGAGGGCAGCAGTGACGCATTCAATTCTCAACAGACAAAACCCAGAGGGACACTAAGGTGCTGTTTACACGGGAACAAAACGGGTTGTATCCGCTACTTTTCTATTTCGTATAGCCCGTTCCTTCACACGAGTCCGTAACGGAACCGCGGAAACGGACCCCTAAAACGATAACGGGTCCCAAGGTGGATAGATCTGCGGACGCTCTGGGGGGCCAAACGGCTCTGTGTACGTCCTATACGATCATTTCCCTGATAAAGATGAAGCCATAGCCAAGCCCCCTCGCCCCACCTCTGCTGCTCACTGCTGTAGCACGGTCAGTAGCTACTGCTACTGCTAAAGATGTTAGTGCAACATCTACAGCTCCTCTACCACAACCATCAGCAACAAGTGGACATGGAGAACTACATGAACTACATGTTGCTAAATCCACCGCAGAGAATAAACAGAAGGGCTGCCAGATAACCATGGCAACCATGCTCGGGGTCTTCTTCGCTGCTTTTGGTGTATTTTGTGACGGAAGTACAGCGCCACTTACAGGCACGGCATATGTACTACAGCGTCTTCAGCGGGTCGAGCGGTCTCGTGTGAAGGGACACGTTTATTGAGCCGTATCCATGTGAACAGAAGACTTTTTTTTTTCGAATTCGGTTCGTTTGCGTTTTGTTTGCGTTCCTGTGTAAATGGGGCCTAAATCCTCACGTTAACAGAACAAACGCATTCAAAACACATCTTAAACTGAGGCTTACCATTTCCCAGCATGCATGAGATCAAACCCTTCATTGATCTTCTCAAAGGGCAGAGTGTGTGTCACAAATTCGTCCACTTTGAGCTTCTTTTTCATGTACTCCTCAACAAGTTTTGGAACACTGTCGACACTCTTGTATCCTGGGAAAAGTGTGAAATAGCTCATTAAAGTACAGAAAATAAATGCAGGGGTTCCATCACCAGGGCAGATCACAGAATGTCATTTCTTCTTCTCAAGTCAGAACAAGTGTTAATTCTTAAAGCAGCAAGACAAATTAAATTAAAAGCAGAACTTTTCTAACAACTTACTCGGCTTATGAAAGACATTCTTTCCTTTGTCGTACTTGCCATGAACTGACATGTAAATCCAGTTCCAGCCTCTGACGTTAACTTCTGAAATATGTTACCCTTGGCTCTTTACTCTTGTCGTTAATGCAATTAGATAACTTCTTAAACAAGTTCTACTATACTCCAACTTGCTACTCTGCAATGTACTCGCCATACATTTTTGTTGCCAACGTGAATTAAGCCCCAGCCTCTGATTTAGGTCTCCGATATGCAGCTCTCGGGTTATCTCAGGCAAATATTTGTTGCCCAAGTTTAACTAACTTTTGGGGCCAAAGGCCGGCACCTCTGCAGTGGTAACTAGGAAGACTTTTTCTACATCAGGATCTGGCCATGGGACTGCCTCGTTTGGAAAAGGGTACATGAGAACTGTTTGTGACTGTAGTGCCAGGTGTCCGTTTGGTATTTCAGGCGACGCATTTTTGTCTAATATGATGAATTAGAAACCCATTCACATCAGCATCTCAGGAAAAATCAGTCCAAGCACAAGCAGCTTGTTACCCCCAAAAGCAGTGCCTTTCCACGTGCGTCCGGTCACCAGCTGGAAGGGCCGAGTTGAGATCTCCTGTCCGGCTGCTGCCACCCCGATGATGACGCTCGTGCCCCAGCCTTTATGACAGGCCTCCAGGGCAGCTCTCTGCAACCAAGACACAATATCAGACAGGCAGTATGACCTCAACCTGATCCAAGCCAAACCAGACTGCTACCACAACATCACCCAAATGTATCTGGACATTGCCAAGAATATAATTGTATTAAAAAGACACTGAATCTGAATTCTAAATGTATATCATATTTAATAAGTTGAATCTATCTAATAGAAGTATTTATTGTAAAAACTAATCTAATGATATTGGTGCAGTTTTCACACAGACAATTTAATTGCTTCTTCACCTTGAAGCCTAGCAACTACCAATATTACAGGAAACTCTCCATTTTGTTTTCGGCAGTTACTCTGGTTGTTCAGCCATCTGCTATTGCAGCTACAGGGGAAAGTAACTCCAAATAACATACATTTTTAATATTTTATAAATACAGGCTTGCAAAGCAAAATTATGAAATCTGCTTATGTGTTGTATTGTTGGTCTAAAGACTACTGCCTGAATATGCTTAATAAAAAGACAGGTTTTCCTATCAGAGAGCAGAGGACATATTTTTGTTACAGAAAAATCTAGTTGTTTTCTTTCTAAGGTTACATTGTTATGTTTTCTTATAGAATACACTTAAGTAAAAAACATCTTATTTTAATATATTGTTCTCTTTTATTTATTAGCACTGCCTTTGATATTGAGGTCATCCAAAAGTAATGGAACTTAAAATGTGTACTTGTCTGTCTTTATTAAAAAATTGCAGATAGAATTGCAGGTCTCCCTTGAAAAAGAGATCTATGATCTCAATGGGACCAATCTGGTTAAATAAAGGTTTGAAATGAAATGAAAATATGTTTTTTTATAAAGCACTGTCAATAAAGCCATAATCAAGGATTCCCGTGTTTACTCAGCATGCAGAGATGAAGGGAAAAGGAGTGGTCAATAATATTGTATAATTCACCATTATTGCCACATTGCCCACGCATTCAAAGGAGTAGTCCACGCCTCCATCTGTCATCTCCACCAGGACCTCTTGGATCGGCCTGCTGTGGTCCTTCGGGTTCACCACCTCTGTGGCACCAAACTCTTGAGCAGTTTTAAATTTGTCCGGGTTGAGATCCACTCCAATAATCCTGGCTGCCCCGGCTGCATTACAGCCCATAATAGCTGCAAGACCCAGCGCCCCCAGGCCAAACACGGCACAGGTGGAGCCAGCCTCCACCTGCAGGGTGGAGGAATGGAGAGGCAAATACAGGTCAGCGCCTTTCCGAACATCACAGCAAAGATAAGATGTTGTACAGAGTACCTTCAAATGAATGCTACCCAATGGTTAGAACGGTTTTGCATTTGTTTGCTTCTTTAGGCTTTAGTTGCGTTTTAACTGGCATCAGATATAGGTTAAAAAAAATAATAGATGGACATAAATCCACATTTAAAATCCTCCAAGCAGATCTGGGAGTCTGTACTTAAGCAAGGGATCCTTTGACCGAATTGCCAAGTATGAAAAAGTATACCAATATGCTAACAATGAAAACATAACATGCTGATAGCATTTAGTATCCCGTTTTGGTGTGTTAGCATGTTAGCACATATTGATAGCACAGCAGAGGCTGATGGAAATGTAATTATTTCTGCATGTATTTGGACAAAATGTAAGTATTAGACATATTTTGTTTTAAACCTGCACCTAAAATCTTAAAATGTAACTGTAGTAGCCTATATAGTGCCGCGCACATATACCATCAGGACGTTAGTGATACGGGTATGCAAGCCCGCATCTAGTGGCGATCTATGTATCATGGCTGGATACCTGTTAAGCAATAAAGATACCTCATACAAAGGTCTACGGATACCCTGTTACTCTCCATGACCTGCGGTCAACTATATAGCATAAAGGACTATTACATGGTGTCAGAAGTCGGTCCAGTTCGTCACTTTGCCGGAGCTAAACAGATGAAAGTTTTGTTAGCCTAAAGCTAACAGGTGCGGTCCCCAGAGAGCGGGAGTCGCACATTTTTTGGAAGAAAGAAAAAAGAGAGATGGATTGATTCGAATTACCATCTCCACTGGTACTCACTGGCAACTTGGGAGAAAACTGGCGACGATGGGAACAACGCTTCCAAATCTACGTGACCGCGAGTGGTGCAGACGGTAAGGACAGGAAGATTAAAGTGGCCATACTGCTGCATGCACTAGGAGAGGAGGCTCTTGAAGTTTACAACACGCTAGACATCGCACATGGTGAAGATGAAGATGAACAGACTGTTAAGGATATTCTAGCAGCATTCAGAGCCTATTGTCTGCCTAAGAAGAACACAGTGTTTGAGAGACATCAGTTTTGGGCACATCCTATGTCAGGTAACACCACGATTGAGAAATACGTGACAGAGCTCAAGCAAAAGAGCAAGGATTGTGAATTTCATACCACAGAAAATGACATGATCAGAGACAAGATTGTGTTTAGTATGAATGACCAGAGACTGAAAGAGAGACTTTGAAGAGAACCTAATCTCACATTAGAAAGGGCCATAGACTCCTGCAGAGCTGCTGAGACGGCCAAAGTTCAAATGCTAGCTATGAATGCAGCAGCAGCCCAGGAGATGTCTGTACTTGCAGTGCACAAGAATAGTCGACAAGGACAAAAGACACGCACACTGCCTATACAACGTACACAAGGCATGGGACAAAGGCATGAAACATGCACACAATGTGGTAAACCACACCGGCCAAGACAGTGTCCAGCATACGGAGTCTCCTGCCATCATTGTGGAAAACAGAATCACTATGCAACAATGTGTAGGTCAGCTAAAGCCCAACATCACAAGACAGTACATGATGTTTCTCTGGAAATAGACACCCTATATGTTGGGACAGTGAACATCGATCAGCTAAAGTCTAAAGCTGACAAGTCGTGGCAGTCTAATGTAAATGTTGACTGCATGCGTGTGAAGTTTAAGTCGGACACAGGAGCAGAGGCCAACGTCCTGCCACTGAAAGTATTCACAGCGATGACCCGAAAAGCCAGACGTGAAAGAAGAACACACCTCAAACTGCAGCCTACAAAGACAGTGCTGGTCTGACATGTTATGTTTCCAGGCACTCATCCATTCCCACATTAGGAAACGAGGCATGTGAAGAACTGCGCCTGGTGAAAAGAGTGGACATTGACTCGATAGAAGTGAAACATCCCACGACAAAAGAGGAGCTCGTAGCTCAGCACCCTGGAGAATATCACATCCACACTGACCCCAAGGCCACGCCTGTCATACATGGCTGTAGGAAGATACCACTGGCAGCAATGGACAGACTGAGCGACACTCTCGATGACTTGTTACCAGCTGATGCTATTGTACAGGTAACTGAGCCTACACCATGGGTTAACAGCCTGGTGATCACAGAAAAGAAAGACTTTGCTTGGATCCCAGTGACTTAAACAAAGCTATGCTCAGGCAGCACTACTCCATTCCAACGACCGATGAAGTTCTGTGCAAACTGGCTGGTAAGAAACTTTTCACAGTGCTGGATGAAAAAGATGGATATTGTCAAATAAAGCTAGATAAAGAGTCCTCCCTACTGTGCACATTGAACACACCACGGGGGAGACACCGCTTTAAACGTCTTCCATTTGGGATCAAGTCAGCAAGTGAGGTTTTCCAGCAACGCAACTGTGAGACATTTGGAGATATCCAAGGGATCCACATCATTGCAGACGACATGATAATTGCTGCATCGTCAGAGAAAGAACACGATGAGATATTACAGAAAGTGATAGCCAGAGCAAAGGAGGCGAATGTGAAGTTCAACCAAGACAAGATACAGTACAAGGTGAGCAGTGTCAACTACACGGGCCATACGGTCACTTCAGAGGGCGTTAAAGCAGACAGCGCTAAGATCAAGGCTATCACAGGCATGCCAACACCAACTGACAAAACAGGACTGCAGCGATGGCTGGGCATGGTGAAATACCTAGCTCAGGACATCCCAGGTGAGGCCACCATATCAGCACCACTGAGACAGTGAGAAAAGACGGTGTGTGGCTGTGGCAGCACGAACACGATGAAGCAGTCAAACAACTGAAAGATGCTCTCATTACAGCTCCTGTACTCAGTTACTATGACCCAAAGAAACAGCTCATCATACAGGCAGATGCATCCACAGATGGTTTGGGAGCATGTCTAATGCACGAGGGCCATCTTGCCTATGCATCAAGAGCACTAACACAAACAGAAAAGAACTATGCTCAAATAGAAAAGGAACTGTTAGCAATTGTCTTCTCTGTTAAGAGGTTCCATCAGTACGTGTATGGATTGAAAGTGGATGTGCAGTCAGACCACAAACCTCTTGGAGCAGCTCCTTCCAGACTCCAACGGGTGCTCCTCCAGCTGCAGCCATATGACTTGAATGTCATCTGCACACCAGGTAAAGACCTACTGACTGCAGACACATCACAGATGAGACAGTTGTCTATGCTCTGGAGCCAACAGATGCTTTGAGCACTGAGATGCTGCAAAAGCTCAAAAGTGGAACAGCTAATGATGAAATACTACAGCAGGAAACACACAGACAGGGCTGGCCACCACACAGAACACAAGTACACACTAGACTGGTTCAATACTGGCCTATCAGACGTACTCTGTCAGGAATAGATGAGATCATGTTTGCAGGTGACAGGATAATCCTCCCGAGCTCGATGAGAAGTGACATGCTGCAAACATTACATGCGGCTCATCAAGGAATGCAGCGGACACAAGCACTTGCCAGAAGGCACTGGTACCGGCCAGGTATGTGAAGAGAGATAGAACAAATGGTGGAGAATTGTGGGACATGTCAGCAGTTCCAGCCCTCTGATCTCACACCACATTCCTGAGCTTCCTTGGCTCAAAATAGGGGCTGACATCTTTGAAATAAAAGGACAATCATTCCTATTGATGGTCGACTACCTGTCGAAATATCCTGAGGAGCTTAACATTAATGACAAGACATCACATACTGTCATTAAGGAAATGAAATCAGTCTTCTCCAGGATAGGAATACCAAAAGAGATAGTGTGTGACCATGTCCCATTCCGAGTCAAGAAATGAGGAACTTTGCAGAATCATGGGGCATAAAACTCACTCATTCCAGCCCAGGCTCTGCACAGTCCATGGTCCGGCTGAAAGGACCGTTCAAACTGTTACACATGTTCTTAAAAAAGCACAACTAAGGAACACAGACCCTCATCTTGCCCTGCTCATCCTGAGAAACACACCTGTGACAGGCATGCAATACTCACCCGCACAAATGCTCATGGGGAGAGTGCTAAGGAGCACCTTACCGAGCTCCACCGTGGTGCTTCAGCCTGCTGTGCCTAAGGATGCTCACTCGACTCTCGAGAATCTACAGAGGAGGCAGCAGCAGTATTATGACAGAGGAACGAGGCCGCTTCCTGAGCTGCAACCAGGAAGTACTGTTCACATGGAAACTGAACAGGGTTGGCGTCCAGCTTTGGTCACTGCACAGAGAGGTGAGCCACGCTCCTATGATGTGGTCACATCTTCAGCTCAGCACTAGAGGAGACATCTGAGGAGACATCTGAGGAAAACACCACACGGCGCCCAGATGGACCCAGAACCTGACTTACCTGAAGACAATCAACTGTGCACGCCAGATGCAGACACGTCAGAGACTGTTGAATGTGAAATGTCATCACCGCAGAGCACAAGAAGAACCAGATGTGGCCGACTTATTCGACCACCTGAGAGATACAAAGATTTCCTAATTAGCTCAGGCTAAAGGTTGTGCTAAGACAGAGTTTATATGTTAAAATCCTTACTCTATTTGCTAACAAAAGAAAGAAAATAAAAAAGAGAAGAGTAAGGTGTGTATGTGTTTATATGAGGATGTTGGAGTGATATACACTGATTCTAAGTTGACATGTTAATGTTCATACAAAATATAATTTCATATATTCGCATGTTAACAAGTGAACAATGTTAATATTGAGACCGTTATAGAATGTTTACTACAGCAAATGTTATATGCAACTTTCATTGTAAGAAAGGAGGATGTAGTATATAGTGGCGCGCACATATACCATCAGGACGTTAGTGATGGGGTGCGGCTGCGGAGTGATACTGGTATGCAAGCCCGCATCTAGTAGCGATCTATGTGTCATGGCTGGAGACCTGTTAAGCAATAAAGATACCTCATACAAAGGTCTACGGTTACCTTGTTACTCTCCATGACCTGCGGTCAACTATATAGCATAAAAGACTATTACAGTAACTGTAAAAAAGAATACATATTTTTGCGACAGGGTTGTTCAAAATGTTTGCCAATTTATTGAGAAGTTGTTGATATTTTACTAGGTAATGACGCTATGGCTTTACTGTACTGCTGCTATTGAGGTATTGTAATGATGCCTCTGTTGTCTTTACCCTGAAAAGTAATTATTTGCAGCTCTTTAAATCTATATATTATACTGTAAGCTATATCGTGCTGTAATATACTTAATAGACTGTTTCATTTCCTCAAATGTCTTATTACTCTAGTAAAACCGTTTTTGTAAAAAAATGGATCGAAGCACAGAATCCTTTGTTAGTATGATTACATGTATCTATTTCCAAAAATGTGGGTCAGGGTTAAGGCTTTGGAAAATATCAGAAGCGGGATATTTACTTTGGAGCAAAAGTAATGTGTTATTTTTCCTGGGAATTGGAGAAGGAATACAGTCACTGGCTTTCATCACAGCACCGTGACAACAGACTGACCTTGGCAGTGTTTACAGCAGCTCCATAGCCCGTGGTGATGCCACAGCCCAGCAGACACACCTTGTCCAGAGGGGCCATGGGATCCACCTTAGCCAGGGAGATATCAGCCACCACTGTGTACTCAGAGAATGTGCTACAGCCCATGAAGTGGAAGAGGCTCTTGCCTTTGCAGGTGAAACGGGTTGTTCCATCTGGCATCAAGCCTTTGCCCTGAGTGAGCCTGGAGAGTAAGACACCAGAGCAGATGTGACAGCTGACCAGCAACTATGGAGGTAGATTTGTTTCAACATTATGTGTTTGAAGAGTCAGTGTAGTGTATCATCTTTAGATGTGAAACGCATTCTACAAATGCTAAGAATTGATGTTTGACAAATAGAAATATAAAACTGGCCTGAAAAAAAAATTCCACAAATGAAAAGAATTATTCTGTGAATACTTCAAATTTATTTACAAGTAAATGAAAAACTTTTATGAAAATCTTTTTAAATGTACAGCTTTCGAACAGGCAATAGGCAAATATAGATCTGAAGTCTATGTTTACTGATTTGCATGTAACACACACAGGGTTTTAAGACAAACTTAAAACACAGAAAGAATATCTACGTGTCGCTCAGCCATTTTAGATTGTAATTACTGCTAATGATGGCTTCCCGCATTTACAATAAGAGCACACAATCTGGCTACTTCCAACCCGAAAACAAATGCATAAAAAGTCTGTTGGTAAAAGCACTTAACATGTTATTAGTAGTGTATCCTTACTACTGTAGCAACTGCTAAAAGCAGGTATAATTTGACAATGGTGTATATTAGACGTTTGCTCAAGCTTCACACAAAAAAATGTTTTGCCTGTTTTTTCACCAAAATTGATTTTAGTATTCCTTTAGCACTTGCACTTAAGGAATTGGAAAATCTAGGTCTGAGCAAATATCTATGCGTGTCACTCTGCAATTTTAAGACAGGAATTGATAACTGCTAATGTTGTGGTTTTTGCATTTCAAAGTAAGAGCATGCAGTAAAATGTGGCAGTGGCATGTAAAACACAGTTGCTTGAACAACACAAAACTCTTTTCTGGTGAAAACATTATTAGAAAATATTTACCTGATCTTTTGACACAAGTTGGTTTTGGGATTCCTACAGAACTTGCACTCACCACACTGTGGGATGTACAAGGGTATGACTGTGTCCCCTGAAAGAGAAACAGCATTTTACATTTGAGCATTTACATAAAATGCAAAAATCTGAATGAAGAGAAGAGAGATAACCTTTATGAAACTTGGTGACCCCCTCCCCAACACTCTCCACAATTCCAGCTCCCTCATGGCCCAGCACTACAGGGAACACCCCCTCAGGGTCGGAGCCACTGAGTGTGTAGGAGTCAGTGTGACAGATCCCTGTGGCAACGACCTGAAATATAAGATCTGATCCATGGTCATCCTTTTAAATATTCACCTCATCTGAAGATGAAAAACTGCTGTAACATGGAGAAATCAGTTCATCAATCCAATGTTTCCATTCATTATTTAAAAAGTATTAGTAGTAAGTTGAAGAATGATTGATTTCGTAGAATACATTAATAGGAGGTTATATCACTGGAGTAAAGAAAATACTTTCCTGATAACCAGAAATGGTGCAAAGTGCACTGTAGTCTTGTCCTGTGCACTAAATGAGGGAAAGACCCCACTATAGATGAGCTTTAAGGTGCAGCTGGTCTTTAAATGAGGTAGATAACAGTATATACATATACTGGTTAGTAAGTAGTAAGTCAGTAACAGACTGTATGGCAGCCCTGACAAAACATATTGTCTAAGTCTGATAACACTTGCTTTCTGTCCTGTATCTATGTATGCTGATAATCTTTTTAGGTTTTACATTTTTAACTCAGTGAAAACAAGATTAATGTATCTTTGCTTATGTTTTAATTGTTGTAATACTAATTTCAGCCACAAGATGCTGAACTGCACCACACTGCCAAACTATGCTTTTTACATTACATTGGATTTTCCCCCTACCCTTAGTTTTCTACTTTTTTGCCAGAGAGGGTCTTTAATGGAGGTTCTTAGAGTTAAAAGGGGGAGACAGAGGGGAGGACATTGCCTGATACTGCCTCTTGCAGTAGCGTGTATTATATATAAATGAGTGTTAATATCACAACATCTGGCTTGTTTCATTACCTTAAGGCGAACCTCCCCACTTTTAGGAGGGGCCACCTCCACCTCCTCCATCACCTGAGGTTTCCCGGCCTCCCATGCTACCGCAGCTTTGCACCGGATCACCTACAACACAACATCCAATAGCAACTCTGTTGTGATTTAATCCACTTAATGTTACAGTCAGTTCTCCATCAGTTGTTCTGCTCCATAAACATGCTAGTATAACACACCCAACAAAAATGTATTCAAGGCAAATATTGACATTTGTAAGAAATAAAAATCATTGTTTATATGGCGTAATTTAAATTAAATACACTTTTTTGATTTAAAACTGAAAGCCGAATGTTCACACATGACTTCCGGTTTTCCGCTAGTAAATCTCGTCATTTCCGGTTAGCATTAGCATGTGGCTAATGCTATGTTTTGAAACCGTGGCCGTTTCTCAATCTCGAGGAAACTGGCTTCCAAGCCAATATTTCAAGGATGCTACGTCATCGAGTGCCGCTGAAGGACTGTTCCAATCTCCAGCATACTTGGAATTCCACCGAGGCCGTGTCCTTGGTTTGGGGGTAATTTCGAGGCTGCACATGGGTAGACTTCGCGTCCTTAAAATCCCCACAATGCTTTGCGCACAGACCAATTTCCCCAAATCTGTGGCGGAAAATGTAAGGCGGGCCTCTCATATGACGCACGGCACACTTGCACACTTGCTCACCTGTTCCACTCTTCGTTTTCCAAATTCAAGGAAGTATTCTTGCCTCGCTTCTGAAGCAAGATGCTCGGCAGACATATGCTACCAAGCAAGCATACTCGAGATTGAGAAACACCCCGTGAATTAAAGGTGAAATGACCAAGCCCCCAGGAAGTGCACCGGACTCTGAGGAAAATATGCATTGTGGCCAAACGGCAGTACTACACTTCCGTATGGGTTGGTGGGCCCGGAAACACTTTTTCCCATTGACTTACATTGGGAAAGAGTGGTCTGTAAAGCATTGGATATTTTTTTTTAAACTAAAAAAACTACCCAGTATGAACATTTGTATAGCCCTTATTTGGTCCTCAAGTTGTAAAATGTGCTAATAACGTTATTCTGAGAGTTATTTTCCTTGCATTATGGACGCGCATCTGAGAGTGGGAGCTCGGGGTCGGGGCTTAACATACGGGAACTTCTGCTCTGAAAGCCAGGCATGACGGGTAATCTGTGATGTTTCGCTCTCTCTACACCAGGGGTGCCCAACCAGTCGATCGCGATCGACCGGTCGATCGCGGGGAGATTCCCAGTCGATCACGAGATGTGTCTAAAAATAGAACAACAATATTCAGTTTTATCGTTAATGTCCTATAACATAATCTTCCTGTGGCAGAATAATGCACTTGAACGCATCAAAGCTTTGTGATTGGCCGGCGTGACCCCATGTGTCAGGGCGTGACTTGTGGGCAATGGGCACTAGTTCGCTGACGTTGTCCGTGTCAACAGGAGTGACAGTCCGCACACACACAAGACCGCAATGGCAGAAGCAAAAAAGGCCGAAATATATCATTTTCACTCCGAGTGGGAGGATGATTATTTTTGTATCTTTTCCAATTCAAAGTCCATCTGTCTCATCTGCAATGCGAGCGTGGCTTTATCGAAGAAGGGTAATTTAGGAGCGGCATTTCAAAACAGTGCACAAACGCTACGAGACGGAATTCCCTCCTAATTCTGCCCTACGCTCCAAAAGGGGAGGGGCCTGAGAGGACAGCTAAATGCACAGCAGTCCATTTTCACCAGGCCCAACAACAAGAGCAAGGCTGCTAGCAGAGCATCTCATCGTGTCAGTCACGTTCTTGCGAAACACATGACGTCTTTCAAAGACGGCGAAGTTGTGAAAGAAGCATTCCTGGAGGCTGCCGACGCGCTTTTGGGGGACAGTAAAAATAACAGTAGCATTTCAACAGGTTTTTGATATAATAAAAACTCAAGTTAGATATCGTTATTAATGAACTGTGAGTTTTAGTTTGTTTGAACTTATTCCTTATAATTATCGTACAAATAATTAGTATAATTAGTATAAGAATGCAAACATTAAGATCTGTTCCGTTTAAATTGATTATAGTCTATTATCAATTCAGGTTAAGAAACTAGTGTTGCTTGCATCCTATTTTAAAAAGGCATTTATTTTTATACTCTACTAAAATGCAACACAAAAAAAGGGTTTGATTCTATTAATTTTGTCTTTTTTATTGCACTTTGGAAGCAGATTCCTGAGTAGCTTCAGATCTGAGTTGTCTTATTAGTAAGCCTCATTTATACTTTTGGAGCAACACTATTTTCATATAATGGCAAAGAAAGGGTTCAGTGTCTTCTCTTTTTTCCCTGTGTCATATGTGGCAGCACTGTTCAATGTTTCTTGAAAACATTACCCACTGTAGTATGTGACGTGTGGATAAACTCCAACTCTGTATCAACAACACTGTTGTGTAACTTCAGTTAAATATTTGTATGTGTGTAGATTAGAAAGAGGAAAGATAAAAGATCTGCAGTATTTTATGAGGTATTAATCGTACAAAGGTCAGTTTTATACAAGTAGAAGTGTGTATTTACCTGGTAGTAGGCTGTCAGTAATGGCTACGCCTCTCTATTTGGACTGGTAGATCTCGGCAGACTGGCAACTTTAAAAGTAGCTCTCGGTTGAAAAAAGGTTGGGCACCCCTGCTCTACACTAAACACAATAGGCTCATCTCAATTCAATATTTCACCTCCTCCTTTCCCTCACTCACGTCCCTTCCTTGCGTCTTAGTTCCGCCTCCGTAAAATGCGAGCGAGAGACACGAGGAGGAGGCGCAAGGACAGAGGAGTCCTCAGGTGAAGGCTGAAGTCGAATAGTCCATTTAGCTTAGGAACCTTCCTAAAGGAGTGAAATGACCCGGAAGTCCCTCAGTGGCAGCCATGATAAGTGCCGTTCGAATTCTCTAGAATGATGAGAATGATAGGAAAGGAGGTTTCAAGCTTCCTTTATAGCCTCCTTTAGCTTAGGAACCACTGGACCTCCCTATCCGACAGGAGTAGCGAAAATGCTGCCCCACAATGCCTTGCAGCCGCAGCATTTGCCGTCACTCAACAGTCGGCTGTTCACGGAAACAACCGATTATGACCGAGAAATGATATCATGAAAGTTACGGTGCTTATTAAGCATTTTAAAACGTAGGTGGTAAGTTGCCAAAGTGCTTTGTTCTGAACGTTCATCAGTATTATAATCAAAAAGAGAAATATGAACGTTAGTTTTTACTGAAATGATCAAATAAAGTCAACATTTCACAGTCTTCACTGAGCTGTGTGGAGTTTGTTCAACTTCTAAAAGATGTTTGAATGGTGATATACACAGTGATAGATGTTAAGGACTAACGTTTATAATAAATACATCTGTATTGATTTAAGATCTTTAGTTCATACAATCATACGTATTGGGATCATTGGTATTAATGTGGACCGGAGGGAGAGGGGGACGAGCAGAAGTTTCACTTTCCTTTTTTATTTCAATTCCAACTTTGGTCCTGAAGAATATGTTTCTCTGTTGTCCACGTTCATAAAGCAAAGCAGCAGCATCAGAGCACTGTGCAGAGTCTCTAGATGAGTTCACAGTCGTCCCTCGTTCTTATTAAACATCCATGTTGTAGTCCGCTGTATAGAAAACTGTAGTTTCCATAGTTCCCCCACAGCAGCAGACGCACATTCATGACGTCCGCTGGCGCATCATAAACACGTCGGATAGTGAAAGTGCATTCGGATTCTCTAAAGTACCGCAGTCTCTTCTCCTAAGTCCTTTTGAATTCTCCTGTCCACTATCCCTTAACCCCGTGACGTTTCACTCAGAGGTCAAGGAATAGACGATAGGGTTAGAACTTAGGAGCTGATCTTTGGACTATTCGACTGCAGCCATTAATTGGGATGTCCTCGTTCACTCGAACGTCACTTTTAAACGACGTCTGTTAATGATGACATGTGCACCGCTGTATCCCCTCTCATCGGGCTGACGATATAACCCTATAGAACCGGCCCATTTATTGTTAAATATTTATTTAAATTAATGAATCTCTCTTATTAGTCAAGGAATTCAATGTATGATGGTTGGTCCTTCTTTTGTGTTCCGTTTTGGTGAAAAATGTAGCCTACATTTAAATAAAAATATAATTATAGTGATGTGAAAGCCTTTACTCTGAAAATGTGTGTCCTGTAGATCCCCACATTCACCACAAACCCACATTCAGGACTGTGCATTTTAAATAATTTAACTACTGAATATTTTAACACAAAACTATAAAATAATTGTTATTTATCAAGATCTAGCCATTTATAAAATAGCTATGTTTTAGTGACGTTCAAGATCATTAAACATGACTTAAATTGTTAAGAAATGAATTGCACATAATAATTCCCACGGAGCTGTGAGCACTTAATACATTTATGTGACGCTTTTCTACTCATTCTTCCAGTTCTCCGTTTTCCTGTGTTGAAATTGACCAGCTGTGAAGGTGGGTTCGGGGCTTTTATACGCGAGTGAAAACACTTCCGCGTAGTCTGTTCTCGTGTATCCAATACTACTACTACTCATTTGTTTAATTAAATGCTGTTAACTTTTATAAGCTTCCTTGTACTCTTTTCAGTTGATCCTAGTCTCGGGGCTTAAGAAATCCACCTCCCCCGGCCCCACCCCACTTGTGCAAACATGTTTCATCAAAAGAAAGGCTGAACCTTAAGAATGTCAAGGTGTTCTAGTTCTCTATTCAGGTTCTTAAACTTAGACTGAGCAGAGGAAGTCCAGGAAATGTTAAGGTATGTAGAACAGCTCAAATTAAACCGTTACAGATATTCCTATCATTGCATGTGAGGAGAAGTCAGCGTTCTTACCTTCCCTTCAGTGGCCATGCTGTTTCACAACTGGAATCTCTCTCACACATGATCAGATACAAGAGGAAGTATTGTCAGAGTTTAGACCAATCACAAAGAAGCTTCCTGCCTGTGTTGGCCATGTCCAAACACTTTTCTGCCCAACAATGCTTATTCCCTCCTTTCAATTATTTTGAGGTAAAGATGAGCATAGGGATATTAAAAAATACATGTTCTGAAAAACCTTATCTGTTTTATTTTTGTTATATCCCAACTAGAATATTTGCCAATTACTTTAATATTTTTAGAAAGTTAGGGAGGATCAGGAAATACAGTTTGGGATATATATATAACCATAGTGTTGAATATCACTGTTACATAGATGAGACACAATTGTATATTTCCATTTCTCCTGAAAACCCAGATTCTGCTTGTATTACTAGACGCTTGGACAACTATAATTCTCTTTTGACTGGTCTCCCTAAAACATCTTTAAAGAAATTGCAATTCATTCAGAATGCTGTGGCCAGGATCACATTCCCCTGTGCTGGCATCACTGCACTGGTTACCGTTTCTTAACTGTCTTTCAGAATTGCTTTTAGTGATTTACAAGGCTTTACATAACCTGGCCCCTACATACACCAGTGACTGCCTTTCATTTTATAACCCTACAAGGACACTCAGATCCTCCAATGCATTTATTTGAGAAATACCAGAACTATTACACAATAAATCTGGGGAGGCTGCTTTCTGTTTGTATGGTCCCAAACTGTGGAACAGATCCATTGGATCTTAGAACAGCAAACTCCATTGGAGTTTTTAAAAGTATATTGAAGACCTATCTTTTGAATTAGCCTATTAATTTGGGGTAATTTAGTTGCATTACTGTTCATTTTTTATTGTTTTATGGTTCTGTGATATAACTCTTTCTGTTTGTTTATAATTATGTTTTTAATTACATTCCTCACTCTTTATTTTGTATCTTGTCTTACTTTGTAAAGTACATTGGGCTACTGAAAGTTGCAAAATAAATAGATTATTATTATTATTATTATTTTTCCCGCAATATTTTCTTTAATTTATTCTCCCAAATTTTAAATTGAGTGCATTTCTGTATTTTTTGTATGACTTATTATGACATATGACCTAGGCGCAAGGAACGTATGGAAATGTATTATGTATGTATGTTTATTTAATTTTAAAACAAAGAAGTATACAGTTAATTCAAATGTTAGTTATGACCACATTTTAAAGTATAGCTGTAGGTTTTAAAACCAGTATAGTGTAGTGAGGACAATTTTTCTTTTGTGTGATCACATTACAATCTATGGAGGCTCGGAGCGGCCATAATCATAACCTTTTTTATATTTTGTGAGATTGCGAGATTGAACCCCAGCAATCCACAGTAAATCCAGTGTGTAAACCTCAGCTAGAATAGCATAATTTGTTTTCCAAAAACCTAAATAATGTCGAACACCTGTATCCAACCATGGCTGCTTTCCGCTTTCGTAGCAATCTTTAACTGTAATTTTTTTACTATGAAACGTCACAGTGTGCAACATCAGCTGCTATTATATGTACTTATATCCTTTCATTTAGTGTGCCTGTTGTTTACCTGCAATATTAGATCCTTTATAAAAACGTATTCAACAAACTGTCAGAATCCCTGCTTGGGGACAAATCCCAGAGACCATCCTAAATATGGAGTCAGATTTGGGTCAATATTCTAGCGCGCAAAACAAGCTACTCACGAGCGGAAAATGTGCTTTTACACGCGCATGAAATGACCCTCGCGCGCAGATTAAACCCCCACGAGCGGCTATGAGAGAGAGAGAGAGAGAGAGAGAGAGAGAGAGAGAGAGAGAGAGAGAGAGAGAGCCCTCTTGCTCGCTCGCGGGAGTGTCAGCCTCACTCGCTCGCGGAGTCTGTCTGCGCGCGTGAAAAGTTTCTGACACTTTGGGGCGGAGCCACTGGACTTTGATTGACAGCTGCCAGGAAGCCCGGAGTTGCCAGGTTTGATAAATGCCTGAACTACCAAGAGCCGAGGAGTGACAGATCAGTTGGACGGGATTGAATGGTAAAGTTGTCCATAAATAACTATTATATTCGTAAAGTGTACAGCTAATATATATATCAATTAATTTGATATAAAAAAATCACACATTCATTCTAGGAGTGTAATACTTTTACAAACGCTATAGTAATAATATGCATTCATTATGACAATATCATACTA
This sequence comes from Pseudochaenichthys georgianus, assembly GCF_902827115.2. Taxonomy (NCBI): domain Eukaryota; kingdom Metazoa; phylum Chordata; class Actinopteri; order Perciformes; family Channichthyidae; genus Pseudochaenichthys; species Pseudochaenichthys georgianus. Next base: position 26,583,870 of record NC_047524.1, read on the forward strand.
TTACTATAGGAGTGTTCAAAAAACAACTACAGAAACGATACTATACTATAGTAGTACTATTTAAAATAATATAGTCTTAATACGGAAACACCAAACAAAACACTATAGTAATACTTTTACAAACACTAGTAATAATATGCATTCACTATGACAATATCATGCTATTACTAGGAGTGTTCTATTGTGTGTTTAAAAAACAACTACAGAATCACTATATATTATACTATAGTTATACTATTTAAAATAATATAGGAATACTACGAAGATCTAGATACATAGTATTACTATTGAAATATTATAGGGCTACTATAGCTAATAAAATGATACTACAGAAAAAACTATAGTAATACGATAGCTGGTGAAAAATACTACAGAACACTACAAACTTACTATAGGACACTATACAACTCTTATAGTATACTATAGTAATATAGTTCATTTATAGTTCATTTCGTAAGGGAGGTGCGTACAGCAGACATACTGTAGCTAGCAGTTTTGAATGGAAATAAACATCTGTCTTATTGGCTGACAGGTAGAAATAAAATAGAAATGCAAAATGACTTCAACATTCCGGCCCCCAATTGACCACTAGAGGGCAATTCCTTCAATCACAATGTTCAAGATTATACGGTGTCCATTCTTATTCCTTCATTAAAAAAAATGGTTTCAATGGTACATTGGTCAAGATTCCAAAAAAAAAAGTTCAAAGTTCATCAAAGAAGGATTAAAAAAAATAGTCCCCGTTTTTGTTTTTTGAAAGCGTCTTTCCGAGGGCAAGTATTCAAAAAATAAATGCATCTTCATAATCGTGAGCACTCAAAGGTTAGTTTAACAAAACATTTTAAATCATTTTCCAATAAAACAGAAAATAAACATTTAATTCCATATTTGAGTAATCATTTTAAGGTTTTAAAGCTTTTAGATTCTAGCCTACCTTTTGTCAAAAAAAGTGTAAAATAAGACTGGTAGGTTAAGGGGTGGTTCAGTATGTCAGGTCTGTCATGTCTGTGTTGTCAGGCCATATCTCTCAACAGACACAGCTTTGTAATCGGCCTTTCCAAGGTGCCATTTTTTGTCTTGACCTTGACATGGCGTACAAATCCATTTTTGTCTCGTAAGGTTTCCGTTATGCGTCCCAATGGCCAGGAGTTTCGAGGTGAGCTTTCATCCACTATCAGCACTATGTCTCCAGGCTTCAGATTTCTCTTGACCTTGTTCCATTTCTGTCTCTCCTGCATCAATCAATGAAAGATACTCCTGTGTCCAGCGCTTCCAGGAGAGGTCCGATATATACTGGACTTGTCTCCATCTTCTCCTGGAGTAGATGTAATTTTTCTCAAAAATTCCAGGGGAAAATATGGGCATTCCTTTCAACTGAAGCAGATGGTTTGGTGTAAGCAGTTCCGGGTCTTTTGTATCTTCAGATACCAGGGTAGTGGGACGGTCGTTCATGATCGCCTCCACTTCGCACAGAGCCATTTGGAGACTTTCATCGTCCAGGGCTTGTTCTTTTGTGACTGAGTAGAGGATCTTTTTAATGATTCGGATGAGGCGCTCCCTTACACCTCCATGATGAGAACCGTAAGGAGGGTTGAGTGTCCACTTTATACCCTCAGCTTGTAACGTATGCTGGATCTTATTCAGATTGAGTAGGGCAAGTGCTTCTCGAAGTTCTCTTTCGGTTCCAACGAAATTCGTTCCATTATCGGAGATGATCTCCTTTACTTGGCCTCTCCTGCAGATAAACCTCCTGAGTGCTGAGATACAGGAGTTGGTATCAAGAGAGTAGGCCATCTCCAGGTGTACAGCTCTACAGGCAAGGAAGGTAAACGAGGCTCCATACCTCTTCACTTTGCTGCGGCCCCTTTTTACTTCAATTGGGGCAAAGTATTGCTGATCCAGTATGTTCTTCTTAGCTTTGAGAGCATTTGGTTTCTCCAAGACCAACCAGTGTGTGAATCAGTGTTACAGTTTTTCTCGATTGCTAACACACGTTTTTTTTTTAATTGCTCAGTTTCTCAGAACACTAAACACAATTCACAAAACCACACACCCAAAGTGCAAAACACCTAATTTCTCCTGCTAAATGAAGAACTGCACTCAAAACTATATACACACTTACCAAATGCAAACTTTTGCACCAAATATAACACACTTCATTCATAATACTAGATTGTTTTACCACCCAACTACACACTGCTGAGCATAATCTAAAGCACTTTCATCTGTTATGAGCTGTGCTCTGTACATAGAGGTTTCTGCAGAGAAAGATTGCTTGAGTTTACAGAAATACAGTAAATGAAGTAATACAAATGAGTTGTTGAAAGAAATCACATTTTATTCAAAAATAACATTGTGCAACATGCATCTCAGCACCTAGTTACTGCTTCGGATCTCTCTAAGTGTGATGCATTGTTTGCCAAAACCCAGTTTGTAACTGCTGCTTCCTGTGCCTCATTGGAAATCCTTGGCCTTCCACCTGCACCTCTTTTTTCTCAGTCCTTCAGATAAACAACAAAGATATAGTGGTTGGTCAGTGTCTGTGTTGCATAAAAGTAAGTTTACCACAGTATATTGTGCAGGATCTTTGTACAGTTATAGTATGCAACATGCCAACAATTCAATGACAGTAATGAAGTAAATATGTTTCACACAACAGATATAACCACTGATATATCATGAACTATGCAGGGCTAAAAACTGGTAACTAACCTGTTTTCAAGTCTAAGTGTCCGGATTACAGAGGCAACAGTACATCGGCTTAGATTAGGCTGAACCCTCTGTCCGGCCTCTCTCATCGTCAAACCATGGTTGATAACATTTCATTTCATTAGAGAGTATTCTTCTTTGTCCACGTCCTCTCCCTCCAGCTCTACCTCTACCTCTCATTCTTTCTCCTCTCACTCTCACCCACTTCTTCCTCCTCCTCTCACTCTCAGCCCAGCTCTTCCTCTTGCATGTTGGCTTCCATTGTTGCTGTAAGAAAGTACTCACCTGTGGTCTTTTTATAGTGCTGACATCCTGATTGATGAGCCAACAATTATGCAATCAGGTGTTTGGTCAGGTGGAACGTGTTTCTTGATCATTGGTCCATGTGTGAGGCATTTTGAGTATCAGTGTTTTAAACCTGCTAACACGTGGCTTTATGTCAGATTCCTGTGTCTTACGTGGAGAAACGTGTGCAGTGGTTTGCAAAAAGTGCCATGTTGATTTGCAAATTGTGTGAAAATCTGAAAACGTGTTTAGAGTTTTGGAGATTTGAGCCGATGTTGTCTTTGAGTGTCAGTTAAAATAATTGTGATTTATGTATAATTTTAGTGTGTTAGCAATCGAGAAAAACTGTAATTTCGTCAACGAAAACTATGACGAAAAATGTTCGTCAACGACCTTTTTTACATGACTAAGACGAGACGATGACGAGCTAAAAATAGATTCTTGATAACGAAAACTTTGACGAAATGTATATTTAGTTTTCGGTGACGAGACGGGACTAAGGTGTTAATGGTGGACTATTGGACATTCAAAATGCAGGGTATTTTCCCCCAATTTTCCGTCTTGTCAAAATTGCAATATTATTATTTCCGCTCTCTTCACTCCAGAAGAGCGATCTCCCTGTGTCTCTCTGTGTGCGGGGGACGGGGCCTAACAGACACGCTGCAGCAGCACACAGAGATCTGCCGGGGACAGAGCATTCAAAAGTATAGAGATACTCTACAAGGCGATGTGGACAATGCTCGCTTGCCATTAGTGTTTTCGCGTTAGCGCGTTGACATGAGTAGAGTAGTCTGTCCAAACAGCCGGCCAAAAGGCGTCATATTCAGTCAGAGAAATGCACAATTTGCGACTTCCTTAACTCGTATCTCTGTTGCCCCAATTACGAGTAACGTTATCACATCAGGTCTGCAGAGGTGGGAGAAGTAGCCTACTCAGATCTTGTAGTTAAGTTAATAATCAATCTTGAATTCCTAATAACTCTAAAGAAGGCAACAATTTACAATGTGAACAAGGTGAATAATCATCCAAAGTGTGTGTGTGTGTGTGTGTGTGTGTGTGTGTGTGTGTGTGTGTGTGTGTGTGTGTGTGTGTGTGTGTGTGTGTGTGTGTGTGTGTGTGTGTGTGTGTGTGTGTGTGTGTGTGTGTGTGTGTTGTGTGTGTGTGTGTGTGTGTGTGTGTGTGTGTGTGTGTACAGCCTGTCTGTCCAAGGTTTAAAACATTTGGGACAGCAGTGAGAATGTTATGAGAAACAATTTGATGCTTAGACTGAACTCGAAGGACGCCAGACTGGAATTTTTATAAGAAATTAAAACAAGACATTTGACATTTAGCTTGAGCTGGGTTCAATACTTTCTTTATGGTATTTAAATTGTGCTCGAGTAGAACCCCTTCATGGATTTGGCTTGCAACACAAAGTGATACTGATCTCCAGTGTTGGGTGTAACGCGTTACAAAAGTAACGGAGTTACAGTAATATATTACTTGTTGCTGTAACGAAGTAATGTAACGCATTACTAATGAAATGTGGGTAATATATTACCCGTTACAATGCTCAGTAACGCAGTTACAACACATTTTAACCTGAAATTAAATGGTGTTTTGTTTTTTAACAATGTACTAACATCGCGAGACATTCCGACACCAGACAAATTGTGCGGGTAGTAGATCAGTAAACCTGGTGTTTACTCTTCAGGCTTCGCGCCGGGATCTTCGGGGCAGTTGAATGTTATGCACCCTCTATTAAAAAAAGAGAACGGAGCGAAAAAGACTAACAACAAATTGTGTCAGGTGCGCGTGACCTGCTCCGCTGCGCGTGCATCATTTCCAAAGTGCTTACACAGCAGTGACACACATCTGTGGATAATCATTTATACGAAAATGGTTAAAGCAACCATCACTAAACGCCAGCAACACTGCATCTACTGCAGACCGTAGCAACAGGTCAGATGGGGACATCACGTTACCCTCCGTTGTGGACACTAGCTTACTCCCGCCTGACTCGCCGCCCTCGCCCCCGGAGCAGCAGTCTTCGTCGCCCGAAACTACGCCGCCCCTCTGCGGCCCGCAGGTGCCAGGATACCACGGCAAAACAGAGCCTGCCCAGGTGTATCTAAACAAGTACCCGCCTGTACAGTGGGGTTAGGCGGTCATTTTGCAGCTCGTGATATACAAATAGACAAGGGCTAGAATATGTGAAAATAGTGCCATATTCTGCCATGCCTGTAGAAATGTTGGGTCAAAAATAATGCATACAATAGCACAGATGCCTTCACCACGAATGGCTACAAAAAGATCCCATATCCCAAGCTTATCAACGAGCTGATGTTGCAGCTGAAATGTTCTCCAGGTCACAAATTCAACCTCACATGATGATGTGATACCAGTTTTCAAGCACAGTAAATATTCTCTTCCCAGACTATATGATGGGACCAAGGTGATGATTTAGTAGGCTACATGGTTTTAATAATACTTTTGCTTTTCAATGTTTGCCTTTTCAAACCATGAGCTGGTTCAAATAATATTTGCCTTGATTTACAAAATGTTCTCATTTGTTTTATCAGCACAGTTTTGAAGCTGTTGTGCTTTTCTTTGCCACAGTCCACTTTGGACTGTATGAGATATTTCAGGATTGCACTTTTAACTCACTTGAAATGTTCTCACTTGCTTGGTTTCAAAACATAACAAATGCCATAATCTGTTAATTGGGACCATCAATGCTATTTTTCATTGCTGTTGCCGGCCACTATTGCTCATGTAAACCTGCTACTGCTGCGCCCCCTGTAACCTCAGAGGCACCCTGAGTCATTTTGTTCTGGAACCGGGCCTGCACACGGCCATATACTAAACACACTACAGAGCCCGTTCCGTGTCCTGTTAGTGTTTACTTCCTGTCTGCCTTCTTCTGGTGATTTATCTGACGTCCAGCGCTCCGTCTTTTAACCTCTTTTCCTTTCTCTTTCTTGATCCTCCTTAGCAACCTTCATTATAGTCCTTGACAGTGGTCTGTACTGCTGTATTAACAACGTGTCACATGTTAAGAATTTACAATCAGAATCGAGTTTTCAACTAAGCTGTGTAATACAAGTTGTTAGTAGCCTTAAGGGCCTACACAGTTGTTATGCTACACCACATTGCCCTTCACTGGATTTATAATGAGCTGCACTAAACTACATTTTAGCATTTAAAATACCTAGCCATTCTTTTGAGGTTATTTTGGTAAAAGTAACTAAAGTAGTGTAACTCATTACATTTCAGAGACAGTAATTTTGTAATGTAACTTATTACTTTCAAAAGAGAGTAATAAGTAATATGTAATATATTACATTTTGGAAGTAACTTGCCCAACACTGCTGATCTCTCTCTGTTAGGATTTGGAAGTCTCATGATTTATTGTGTGGGCCTGTGAAGGAGAGGCCCTTGGAAAACAACATCTATTTTTGAACTGCAATTACTGATCTTAATACTGGCAACTTCTTATTATGGGAAATATGAAAACGTCTTTTAAAACTACAATTCAAAGCAGAGACGTGCCATAGATAGAGAACATGTTGTGAAACACACAATAGCCAGCATGTGTAGTTCTGGGGACGGGGATGGGTGGGGGGCGGGGTGGACCCGTTCATCTCCTAATGACTTATCCAAGTCAGTAGGATATGATGAGGAGAGAATATTGGCCCGTCTGAGGAGATCAGTGTCATCACAGCACATGTCAAATAGGACTCCAAAGTGATCATTTATGACTTTGTATGCATCCAGGCGTTTGCTAAGTCAGAGAGCAACCTGTCAATAATGACATTGAATGTCTCAACCTGGAATTTTGTACTGCCAGTCAGTACCACCTCGTGCTCCACTGTCTCGTCATCAAATACTCGTCCTTTACCAACACGGTGAGTCTCGTGCTGGTATGTCTGTGTCACGCCGGTGACGGCCCGGGTAGATGTCTCAAAGTCCGAAAATGTCCCTCGTAGTGATGCAACATAAGTGCGCAGCGATTCCAAAAGTCGCACAGCTGTCATTAGGTCAATGTCTTTCTTTTGCAAGCCAGTGCTCGTAAGCTTGAATTGGTGCAGTCAGCAGAGCAGTCTCTAGTTTCCCAAGTTTGCCACACAGCGCAGAGGTCTCTCGCCGTGTGTCCTGGCGCTCTTCGTCATCAGCCGCCAACATTTGTAAAGCCCCTCTTATTGCAGTGTAATTCTCTCAAAGAGCTCTTGTGGAGTCTCCTCTGCAGCTCCATCTTGTACAGGAGAGAGATTTGAGCTTCAGTGTGATGTTTTCAGTGAACACTTTATTCCATCGGTGGGTAGAAGCAGAGCAAAAAGCATAAAGTGCTTGAAGTATATCAAAAAACTGGCTTGCTTCACGACAACTACTTTCAACACAGTTGACACCAACCAAATTCAAGGAGTGTGCTGCGCACGGAATGTAATGTATGCGTGGGTTGCTTTTCTTGAGATGAGCTTGCAGCCCATTATATTTTCCTGACATGTTGGATGCGTTGTCATAAGCCTGGCCACGGCAGTTTGAGAGATCCAGCCCCATATCAATGACCATCTTCATCACGCAGTCAGCCAGACTTGACCCAGTGTGACTATGAATGGGTTCAAATCCAATAAATGACTTTTCCTTTCTCACTCACAAATCGGAAAACGAAAGTTAATTGGTCGACGTGAGACATGTCAGGTGTAGAATCTACGATGACAGAGAAATACCTTGCTCGCTGTAGTTCTGTTGCTATTGCTTCCTTTGTTCTGTCACCCATCAAACCAATAAACTCCTCACAGATAGTTGATGACAAGTATGAAGTCCTACCATGTCCCTTCTGGCCAAACTTCTGCAAATGATCCTTTAAAAATGGATCAAACTGCGCGAGCAGCTCCAGGATTCCCAGGCAGGGTGGGAATTTCACGACGGCCACGACGGCCATGGCCGTCGTTGCCCCGCACTTTGGCCGTGATGCCCTGTTTAAAAAAAATGCAATTCACGGCCAAAGTGGCCTTTGTGCCCCTGTCAAAAGTAAAAAAAAATGTCCTGTGGTATTGGTATTTTGACTAGCAATTTAGTTAAATTGTTTCGTTTATCAACGCTACAACATAGCGTTTCGTGAGTCGGTTGTCGCTGTTTGCTGCTCGCGATGTGCTCCGCAGCAAACAGCTGTTTGCTGCGGAGCACAGAGCGAGCAGGCTCCTGTGAGCGGGAGGGTGCTCCTTCTTCACTACAGACTATCGCGCCACCTAACCATTCGCCAAAAATGTTTTTAATACGAGCGGTAACCGGCCAAGCGCCGGGCAAAAAACAATCTTCTAATAAAAGAAAGTCACCGGAGGAGTTAAAGGAGTGACAGGGAGTTGGCTGCAGTGCCGCGTCCTAAAACCCTTTTATAATCTATCGATTAGATTTATGATTCGAAAATGATAAAAGTAGGGTAGACATGTGGAGATTATCCGGCTGAACAAAACGTGCATGTATCTAACAGGTTTGTTTTCCACAGACCTTATTTCCAGCTATTTTCCAAAACCCTGTGGAGAAATTCCATTGCTTTCTGTGGAGGGAACCAGCAGCTTACTTCCTGGTTTTAGGACGTGTCACTGGCTGCACCTCTCAATATGATGCCAGTATAAACAAGGTCTTCTGTCGGCTCTGTACATCAATGCCGACCTATGCTGACAAGTAAGTGAAGAGTAGACAATATAAAGGTATTGGCGAAATGTCCCAGCAGTTTAGGATAATGAAGGTTCTAATCAAATCTATTACATATAGCCATTACATGTCTAACTCCTAATGACAGGAAGGCAGAAAGTGCATTATACAAATAATAATACTCATAATAATAGCAGACATTTTTTAACAATGACCACAATATCATTATTTTAATAAACCAAATATGAACAATTGAGGAAAATGAGGAAGAACTGATGATTAAAATGTTGTAGTACAAGTAGTAATGTAGTTAGTGCATAAATTATTGCAACAAATGTGTTAATTTTCTTCATTATTAGTCGATTTTTTTTTGGTGGACGAATGCTCCGGGCCAGTGGTTACAATGGTGGGGCCAGTGACAATACCATTTTACCCTTACTGTCTACCCCTGACTGACTTATGTGGTTTATGGCTGAACTTAACGTATACGTTTAAGAAACACTATTGCTATTCAGCCGTTTGTAAAACGACTGGTGTTGACGTTAGTGCTACACTTTTCAGTCATGTTAATTGACCAGCGTAATTTAACCAAACAGCCTTTGTGCCTCATGTGGCCTTTGTGCCCTGTCATGTGGCCTTTGTGCCCTTAAAAAAAATGGGAAGGCCAAATGGCCTTGCCCCTAAAATGACGAAATTCCAAGCCTGTTCCCAGGTAGTTCCCGTTATGTGCGGATCCTAAAAGTTCGTAATTTTCCCGGAAAGGAAGCCCCCTCTCACTCAATAATTTAATCACCGCAACTAAACGTCTCAATACATCCTTCCAGTACTGACTTTCTGTGTCGACCTGCATCCCTAGAGAAGCATCCACAGTGCCCATGAGTTTAGTGCGATGCATAAGTGAAAGTATGCATTTTCTGTGCTCACCACTCGTCTCATGTTCCGTTACCCTCTCGGGATGCTTCCAATCACTAAAGCCGAGAACAAATGCATTACTGTGGCTGTGAGTGGATACAAGTTTGCAGGCAAAACAATAAATTGCTCCGGTAGATGGAGAATAAATAATCCAATCGCGTTGAACGATTTCTCCATTGTGAAGCTGTCTGGTCAGCATATCATTGGTCAGTGAGCGTGTCCGGCCGCTAGCATCGGTCTCCCTCCGAGATGCTGGATACTTCGTTGCCCGATTATGAAAGTATGAAACCTCTTTCATCAAAGTCTCCTCCCGGACATTTCCAGCAATTAATCCCCATTGTGCAGGGTCCTGAGAGACACAGGGAACTTCCGATGAACTCAAACCTTCACCCTGCTCTGTGACGTCCTCGTCAGGCTCGTCTTCATCTTTATCTTCCTCTTCTACTCGCTGCTGCGTTAGCATGCTAGGTTCAAGGCTAACATTGCTCGCTAGCTCAACAACATCCTCCGTGACCGCCGCCACTGTTCCTTGTGGTTGTTGCTGGCCTATTTCGTCACTTTTTGCTTTTTTGAAAAAAGCTATTTATTGTTGGCACATTTTTTAATGCAGCCGCCACTCTCTCTTCTTTTTCTTTCTTTTTCTTTCTTTTCGCAGCCCCGCTGGGCGTTTGGCTACCGGCACCATCCATTTTTTCTGCTCACGTGACAAAATGTGACATGAGTGAGGGTGGGGCTGTGATTCGGCTATACACTGCCACCGCGTTGTAATACATTTGAGCGCATACATAGTGAGACCTACAGTACAGAGACGGTTTTAGAAAATATATTAATTTGACCCTATAGAAAAGCTGTGTTATTTATAGCGAAGAGTGAGTGTCATTTAAAAACAATGTATGATGAGTGAGGTTGTGCCCGAAAAAAATTAAATAATAATAAATATTTTTATTTTTATTTATTTTTTTAATCTTGTCACTGAGGGCCCTCTTTGCTCAAGGGCCCTTGGGCACTTGCCCAGGTTGCCCATATGGTTAATCCGGCCCTGTCTCCCATGTACATATAAAGATGATTGTCACTGTCATGGGACATCATTATGTAAAATGGCCGGGTCGAATGGGCAAAGGCCATTATACTCCATCCAATTTCTGTGACCAAGAATGATTTGGGCTGACTTTTTTCCTTTAAAACTCATACTTTACAAGGTATGTTAAGTTTTGCTTTCAACTTACCTTCCTCAGTCACCTTGTCTTTTAGAGCAACTGCCATGTTCTGCAACCATGTGCAATACTGCGCCATCTCCAACAATAGGATGCCTTTCTCCTCTTGCAGTCTCCGTGTAAGCATCACTTGATCCAGTATCTTTTTCTTGGCTGTAAAGTTAGCTAAAATCCAATCACAGTTATGTATATACACATGACTCACATTTTCATTATAGCACAACAATATGTTTAAAACTCCAAACATGTACTTTCAAAATAATCAAATGTATACACAATAAGAAAACTTAAGATATACCCTTAAACTAAATGAACGTTCCAACACTCTACATGATATGTGCATAACTCAGCAAGGTATACCTTCATATAACAGAACTTCAAATTAATTATTATGAAATATCTGAAAACTGACCCATGCCATGAACTTCCCACGGCCACAGCGCGGACATGATGCTCCCTCCAGAGAGGGAATGCTCCACCGCAGCAACATCTATGCCTCGTGTACCAGCTGGTTGTACTTCAGTATCTCCTGGTTAAGGCGCTTTTTGTCGTCTGCAAGCTTCCTTCGAAGTCGATGGCGGAGCTTGCTGCTGTCTGAAAAAGACATGAGGTAGGGGGGATAGGGATATGTGACAAACTATATTGGCAAGTGCAAAAAATATATATAATTCAGTAGGTTGAATCTCTGCAACCTAAAAACATTATATTGTTATACCATTCTGTCGGTAAAGGGATTGCTTCCGCTGCCTCACACTTAGGTAAAGCCCCTCAATGCCTTGCTGCAATGCTGTTTGAAGGATGTCTTCAGAAGTACCCGATGTTCCTGTAGAAATAATATTGGCAGTCAAATGTACTGTTACACAACACGTAACGGTTTTGAGAAACAAAGTTGTGCAACATATTTAACACCTTTTAACACAAATTGATGGTACAACTATGGAAACTGGAACATATCAGAGATAAACATGGACACATAGTTGGCTTGCTATTGCTTGAAGATTATGTCCCCGTCTACTGAAATCCAGTGATATCATTGGCTGCTCTTTAGGATCAAATCTGTCCATTCAAACAGTCATGGACAATGATTTGTAGCTGGTGTCATCTCGTCGTGCTTACCAGATGCCCATTCCTTCACGTCGGAAATCCACGTCGACACCATGTCATCTGAGACACAATGTAGCTCCGTCTTGAGTTCCTCAAGACTTGCAGTCTCTTCCAGGAGCCTCTTACTAGTCTGATAAACAGTAGACGATGGACATTTATCAAGATTAAAACTTGCTATGATTAACAACAAGCCATGTGCAAATGACAAAGGACACAGCAACACCTTTAATAGGAGGCTCACCTTCACATATCTTGTGGAAAGTGCCTGATGGAGGGTGTCACCTTTTTCCTGTTCCATCCCATAGCATGCACTGTGAACATGTCCAGTCGTGCTTTTGAAAGCAATAATGAGGTTATGATGTGTCATCTAAAAAAGTATGCAATAATAGGGCAAGACCTTCCACTCACCTGCTTTGGACATGTATTTTGTTGTCAGGGCACAACGGGACAGGTAGCTGTTGACCTGCTCCACCTCTTCCCCGGCGGTCATCCCTGCTCCCTCCTGGTTCTTCCCACTCCATATAATCTGATGGTAAAAGGTTGCTGGAATTGTTGTGCAAAGAGGCTACATACTACTATACTAAACAGTATAGCTTAGATATTTACTACTTCAGTATTATAAATGTAAAAAATATAAATGTACGTGATACAAAAATATTTCACATACCTCGCATTTGGTAGCATGGGCTCGAGCATGCATTACACTGAGGAATGGCTTCATGGTGGTCAGCTCCTGGAGAGCAGGAAGGACACTTGCAGCTTTCTCCATGTACGGCCAGTACTTGCAAGCCACATCCATGGCGAAGAACTTGGCTTTGGCTGGCATGAGTTCCTTTTGAAGATACAGGGGGTAGGCGAATATCTCCCCCCTGTACATATTTAAGGCCTTCAAAAGAAACCCATGGCGACATACAGCCACCTCCATCCCTTCTTCATCCAGCTTAGAAGCCCTCCTTGACGTCTCCCTCGCTGCTGTCCACTGGGAGTCCCCACATGTGCCTCTTCCCTGGGTCTACACGATTACATCATGACAAATCAGTTAAAAGCAATGGAATCACGATCTACACCATTTGTTCTAATTATCTGATTTTGGAGTAGATGGTAAGGAGAAGTAGCTGAATTTGAAGAAAGTCAGGGTCGGATATACATGGCTATTTTTGTGATATACCTATAAGGTAAAATTACGAATAAAAACTTGCATTTTTCAGTGATCTCTGTATTTTGTCGACAAATGCAGCCACCGCGCTGTCTTCGGCTACAAAGAGCCCATTAAAAAAGGCGCTGCCATCAGAACTGAGGAAAAAAAGATTAGCAAATATATCCATGAAATATAAACAGTAATCAAAAAAGTTAAATAACAACAATGTAAAAATAGCACCTTCCACTTCGCCGAAAGCGATATAGCTTCATGTTTCCATCGGCAGAAACAGCCAACATCTCCGGCGTGCAGGCAGGGCAGATGAAAGGAGCACCACAGCAGAGCTGGTCTTCCTCATACGAGGCATAGGAGAACTCCAGAAAGCTGCGCTGCAGTGCATCTCCGTTGACAGGTCCAGACTGGAAGATAATTACATATATTGCTGTGATTTTGTCTATTTACGGAAATGTTATATGTATAATATGGTAAAGAATATTTACACTTACTCTTCCTCCACACTTTGTGCGATGCTCCAGCAGCTTTGCAAAGGCCTGTCTGGAGAATCCTGGAGAGATGACCTTGAGCTCTTCAAAGGAGCTCAGGAGGTCCAAGGTGTAAAGTGTGGAAATACTGACCGAAGCTGGCCAGTATCCACTTTTAAGGAGGACTTTCAAGTCGGGGGTCCACTGCTGCTGGCAAGTTTGACAGACATATAGTGGCAGATGCAAGTCATAACGCCCTTGGAACAAGTAAATAAACATAATTAAGACACACTTTACAACAGTTCCATCTACAAATAGTCAAAGATTAACAGATATTACATGAAGGTTTTACTCCAATTGGAAGCACAATGCCTCAGCCCACAACAGTAAACATATAACAACAATTCAATAGAAATCCAAATATATATATATATTTGTTTACCATTGATGGTAATTAAAATCACTGGTTTGCCTGGTACCACAGTGAAGTTTTTGCCTTTACAGGAGCAGTTGGGTGCCTTCACAGTTGGCAATATGCAAGCTGTCAAAAAAAAAAGAATAGCACTAATTACCATTATATGCTGGCCGAAGAGACATGTGAACATCAAAATGCATGTTTGAGAGAGCATACCTTGGTCATGGGTCTCATATCCACCTTCCACTCTAACAACACATGTTGTTGGACTAATTGGTTTAAAAAACCCATTTATTAAATTGTCCCAGTTGTGGAGTGGCTGTTTCTTGTGATGAAGTACATCACAGTCTCCACAGAACCACTCCTCGGGGAGACACTCTCTACACCTTGGGAGGAAATACAAAATTATTCTAATATCCTAGAATTACTTTCATTTTCATGTGGGTCTTCTCTAGGTATCCAGTTTTCTATCATCACAAAAGTCATGCATGTTAGCTGAAATAGCAGGGCACTGAGCATTAATACTGAAAAATTACAATTAGGTAAAGTAATTTAAATAAAGGTAAATGTTATCTCACCTAATAACAGCCGGCTCGTGGCAGAGGCCACACAGGGGATGACCAACAGCCTCTTTTTCTAGAAGGCATTGTACGTGGTGTGGTCTCGCTTCTTTCCAGCGCTCTGAGGCTTTCTGCTGCCGAAAAGGCCAGGATGAGGCAGAGCTTTTTTGAGGCTCAGGAGGAGGACATGAGGAAAGAATGTCAGAGAGTCTCTTTTTTTGTGAACAGAATGGGAAAATGTAACTGTAAATGACTATATTTAAGATGAACACTAAACATCAAGGATCATTTCTTTGCTCAGTATGGAACTGGCCAATATCTTTACTGAATTACATTCCTCGTTCGAGTCCTGAACTGTCAGTTGTGTATAAGGTTATTTTCTCTCACGAACACAATTTATTTTAGTTTTAAATTCAAAGCCATTTTTGTGATTTACCAAATTCGTGTTGTGCTGAAGGTTCAGTACGCAGAACCTCCACACTGGAAGACTGGAAGCCCTCAGTCGGGGGGGATGTGACTGTAAAACATCACACAGAGGGTTAACAGCAGATAACTGATGATTTGTATTATCTACCTATTGTTTAAAAGCTTGTGAAATTAAATAAAGCATAGTTCTTATGACACCACAGTGGGAATGTCTCCGACTGTAGTGTCACTATGCGTTTATATATTTGAATTATTGTAGACCCTCAACAAGCAATTACTGTGTTTTCATTCAATTTTCCAACCATTTATTTAGTAAATTCATAAAAATGTAAAATAATTGGGATTTCAACCTGTAGCTGAGCCTTGGTGTCGCCCTCCACGCCTCCCTCTCGGCTTGCCACGTCCTACACAGCCCCTTTTAGGGGACTGTAAAGTGTCTCCTACAGAGCGTGCCCGTTTCCTCTCCTCCGCTGCTTTCTGTGACCAAGTAACAACTCATGTAAGGTTGATGTTGCTGATAAACTGATACCATATGACAGTGGACAAATACAAAGGAAATTCATTCTCTTGAAGAACATTTTTGCTTCAAGTTTTTCCTACCATATCCAACTAATGAAGTAAAACAAGTTGAACAAGCTTTATTTAGTAAGCCTCTGTCCCCCATGTTGTAATGATGAACGTTTTTTGCAAAGGCCCTATACATTGATCCAAAATCCAGTTACTCTTGGCCTGTTCAGCATTGTTTGGATAAACAGATAGTGCCAAATTCAAGTAGGAAATGAATGAGGTCATATGGGTTTAAAACACCACCTTAAGCTTCAGCTAGCATGTGTTCATGCTTCAGCTCAAGAGCCATGCGTTTCCCTTCTTTGGATGTGGGATTATTGGGGTCTGGGTTGTGTTTTGTTGCCATTGCAACACAGCCAGCCAGCCAGCCAGCCAGACAGACAGACAGACAGACAGACAGACAGACAGACAGACAGACAGACAGACAGACAGACAGACCAGACAGACAGACACAACAGATATGCAAACAAACAGCTGCTGTATGAGACAGACAGAGATAGTGAGACAGATTGTAAGATTGAGATGTATAGATGAAGAAATAGATAATGAATGATAGAAAAAGATAGAGACAATAACTATAAGAAAGCTAGATAGATAGACAGAGAGATAGGTTGAGTTTGGCTCTTAAAAGTGCCGTTGGTTTTATGATGGTGTAGATCAGTGTATGGGTTTGTGGTGTGGGTAGTGGTACAGGAGCTGCAGGAGAGAACAGAAAAAGTGAATTATGTAGTGAAACTAGCTTTTTTTAAATGCACATTGTGACTGTTTAACTAGTTTAGACAGACTGAGTTCATTTATGTGTTTCCTGTTTCATACGCCAACAAGCACATGGACGTGCACATGGACTATTGCCCCTCCCCCAAACATATATTAAAATGTCGACCAGTGTTTAGTACTGTCATGTGTAAAACAAAAGCAATTGAGATAACGTATAACTCACACTTTAACACCGACGTATGCAGCCGTAATTAAGACAAATATTTTTCACACACCACTTATGAGCTGATATAAATGTAGCTAAACTAGTTTAAGCTTATGTTGAACGTGAGCTAACTAGCTAGCCACCCGCAAGAATTATTTCACATTTATGTTGCTTTGCTGATTATGGCGAAGGCATTTCTCAGACTTAGAAGTTAGAACAGTTCATTATGTATGATGAACCATGCGAGTGAAGGCTTAAAAAAATCCCCAATTATTAAATCTAAGCAAAACATGCATCAGACTTTAGTGACACAACTTACTTTGTCAGAGGATGGATTGCAATGACGGTGGCAGCGGTCTTTGGCCAATAGGTGGTTCTCTGAATTATGTAATTTCCTGTACCGATTATACAATAAAATATTAATACATTTCCTGTATTTTGACACGATAACTCTTTAATAACCTAAGTAGCCTACGGACAAAGACAAAAAAGTATATATTGCCTTATAAAATACAGAAAAGTTTAAACATCTAGCATGATAATAATAAAAAAAGACTAATGATATCTTAAACCAAAATAAATCAAATGGAAAATTAACCGACAACAACAATTTAACATAAATAAAACAAGGATTAAAACAAGGATACATTTGAATCAATGTTGTGTAAAGTACCCGTTATGGTTAAAAAAAAAAAAAAATTATTTTAATTTTTTGAAAATAATACAGCTTCCGGCTTCCCGGGACACCAAGAGGAGACACGAACAATTCTTCCACTTGAAATGCGTTTAAACTGTGTCAGAGAGATGTTTAATCGGTTCATTTCAATTGTTTAATAATTGGTAATACTGGCAATTTCTAATTGTTGGAAAAACGAAAACGTTCCCAATCGAGACGCCCCATAGATCATTTTGGGGGGGGGGGGGGGGGACGTTCGATCCAGCTTCGATTCCGTAACCTTGACGCACTGCCAATCCAACATCCAATCCCGATTTGAAGTTTAATCACGTGGACTGTAATCCTAAACGATAGCTGGGGATTATGGGTGGTGTTGTGTCTTCGGCCATCCTCACCTCGATGACAGCGCAAAGTCGATGATGCTCGAACTGTCCCTTATAGGCCTACGTCTGTTTCCGGTTATTTTATTTTGAAATTCAGTCCCTGACGGATGCCAAAAAAGCCCGAGATTATGGAATTAAACCAATAAATAAAAGCAAGGATAATTGTGTGTTATTGGTGAGTAAATAACAGTGTGTTATTTTGAAAAGAATAACAAATTAGAAGGAAAAGAAGACTTAAAAAATACAGATTTCAGTATCCTGAGGCTCTGAGCCCCATTTCTTTTCATCACAGACGGCAACAAAAGTCCGAAATTATACGATTTAAAATAAAAGCAATAATTGTGGCTTGATATTGAGTAAGAACATGTTTTTATGAACCACACAAAAGATGTGCTGCAGGCAGTAGAAATACATTGCTTTTAAATTTGTGCTGTGCAACACGAAAAAAAGGGGCAAATCGTGTTGGCGAACACGAATCAATAGATTAAAAATCGTGTTGGTGAACACGAAATGCCGTGAGACTGGGTTGCTATGTGTGCATGTGCCGGGTTAAAACTACCCTTGGATGATGGTAAGGTAGACTAAAAGTTTTAGGAATCCAAAGTACAACATATAATAAGTACCCTGTATCAAGATTGATGCAAAACAAGTGACATTTGACCTTTTTAGAGAGGTTTAGCCAATAAAACTCCACCTCTGAGGTGATTTGGGTGGAAATGGGGGTTTTACCGTTTCTCTAGAACCCATTGGTCGATTTTGGTGATTGACATCTCTTTGTGACCGTTAGAGCCAATATAATCGAAGGGGAATCTCCCCGTACACACACATGGTAAAACAAAAAGGTGGGGGCTTCGCGCACACAGTTTTGCATCAGAGTGAAAATATTTCTAGCTCTGACATCCAGAAACGGAAAAGGAGGTTTATTGCTCATGGATTATCAGAAATCATTTCAAAGGGACAAAGACACATTGGATTAATCTATGAATTAACTTCAGCAGCGTTTTTATTGTTTTAATGCCATTGAAGACCACGTTTGACCAGACAAAGACACAGGTGAGCCATGTTAGCATTTTTAGCTACCTAGCGCCACATGTGTTGATGTCTGTTTTTGTTTATAAAGCCGCGATTTCGTATAATTGAGTGATAATGAGGGTACCCTTCGATTCTGTGTCACCTCACAATGTGAAACGATGTCATGGATGTGCAGCAAAGATAAATAATAAGGTTTTGTTAGTGAATTTCGGTGGCAGTCATGTGTTAGCATTTTTCGCTCGTTGCTAATTCAGAGGCTCAGTGTTAGCATTGTGTTTCTTTTTTGAAAAAATAATTAAAATGATCAGTTAGATGCGTTTCTTCCCGTTACATGGATATAAAACATTCATAGTTTATTAAATGAACATGCCCTCAGACACTGTTTCCTGCAATATGTTGCTGCAGTGCCCCGGTACCGGGATCTCTGGCTTAACAGGTTAATGCCATTGAAGACCAGTTTTGACCAGACTACGACCAAGGTAGGCCATGTTGCCGGTTTTAGCTACCTAGCGCCACACGTTTTGATGTCTGTTCTTGTTATTATCTCCGCGAGTTCTTATCATAGAGTGATGATGTATGTACCTATCGATTCTGTGTCTTCTCACGATGCCAGTCGATATGTTGGATGTGCAGAATAGATAAATAATAAGGCTTTTATTAGTCAGTTTCTGTGCAGTAATCTGTTAGCATTTTTAGCTCGTTGTTGAAGACCAGTTAGCTGAGTTTCTTCCCGTTACATGGATATAAAACATTCATAGTTTATTAAATATTAAGATGCCCTCAGACACTGTTTCCTCAGATGACGCGTTTTCCCCCATGTATCAGGGGGACGGTGCTTAAGAGGTTAAAGCATCTCTTGGTCTTGAAGTTGGAAATTGGGTTGAGATCTTTCTGCCAGTCCTTCCATTTATCAGCAAAGGAAGGTGGAACTTCCTCATCCCATCCACAGTCCAACTTGCACAGTTCTTGAAGCATATTTTTACCAATCAGCATGACGGGTGCTAGAAAGCGGGTCATAGACCAAGTTCAATACTGACAGGATACTTCTCCGGCTTACTGATGTTTGTTGTGGAGTGATGTTGAAGAAGAATGTGTCAGACTCTATATTCCATTGCATGCCAAGGGCTCTTGCTACAGGCAGCTTGTCTCTGTCGAGAACTAGGTCTTTCACCTCCTTAGCTCTGTCTTCTGCTGGAACAGAGGCCAGAAGAGAGCAGCTGTTACTTTACCATTTAGTTAATTTGAATCCTTGATTGATTTAAGTTTCTGTATCAGGGAGATGTCTTTCGCTGGAGACTGATTTGAGACAGTCGTCGACATAGAAATTGAGGCGTATGGTGTTGAGTATATCCATTTCACATTTCCCTTCGTTGTCATCATCAGTCCGTTTAAGTGCAAAGTTGGCGCAACTTGGTGATGACACAGCTCCAAAAAGGTGTACGGTCATTCAGTACTCTGCCAGTGGTTGACAAATGTCACCACCGGACTACCATAGGAATCGTAGGAAGTCCACATCTTCCTGAGGGACTTTAACTTGATGGAACATCCCATCTATGTCCCCCATAACTGCCACAGCTTCCTGACGAAATCTGAGTAGTACACCAAGCAAGGTCTTCGTAAGGTCAGGGCCTTGTAGCAGCTCCGAGTTTAGTGAGGTACCTTGGAATGAAGAGGTACAGTCGAAGACCACCCGGATTGTCCTTTTTCTTTGTGGTAAACTCCATGGAACACCACCATCTCCCATCATTCTGGAGGAGCTGTTCTTCTGGCACCTTTTCCGCAGGTCCTTTTGCCAGGATATTGTCCATGCAACTGATATAAACTTTCCGAAGGGATTCATATCTTTCCCGTCTTTGGCTGAGACTGAAGGATCTTTGTTCTGCCATTTTTCTGTTGTTAGGTAGGCAGATCTTGTCGTTGCGGAAAGGGAGTCTTATTTCATGGTGGCCATTTTTATTTGCAACAGATTTGTCGGCAATTTGCAGGAATTTATTGTCATCGAATGAGTATTCCTTTTTCTCATTGTAGGCCAATTCTGAGAAGTCTTGATTATATTGTTGGACAAGAAGTTCTTCCAATCTGGCCACTAAGATTCTGTTGGATGTTAATCGTGTTAGGCCTTGCATACTTGCAGGTGCAGCATTTCCAAGAGGTCTGTTAACAATCCACCCCAAGCGTGTTAGAACTGCATAGGGCCCCTCTCCTTGACTGTTGATTATTTGTAATGGCTCTATAGCTTTGGGAATGTTCATTACAATGAGAAGATCAACTTCTGCCTTGATAGTGCTCAGCTGAACGTCTTTCAGGTAAGGCCATTCTTCAATGTCCTTTTACGTAGGGATGTTCTCTTGACTTACAGGAATATTGTTTTGCGTGTACACCTCTGGAAGTCCTATGAAGTCTTTTCCATCGAGGCTACATACCTCCAGTCCGCTCAGTATGTTTTTTTTTTTTTGCAGGCCTTTCTTGACCCATCATCCGAAGTAGGATCTCCGTTCTCTTTCCTCAGACAGATAACTGTTCCATTTGTCATTCTGTACAGAAGGTCGCCGTACTTCCTGGGTCTAGAATTACTATCGACCATGATATCCTATTGCAAAGACTAGAGCACTTAGTTGGCATACAGGGAACTGCTTTAGGCTGGTTTAGGTCCTATCTATCTGAACGCTCTCAGTTTGTACGTGTTAACGATGAATCTTCCACGCAAACCAAAGTTAGCCATGGAGTGCCACAGGGCTCAGTGCTCGGACCTATTTTGTTCACATTATATATGCTTCCGTTAGGCAATATTATAAGGAATCATTCTGTAAACTTTCATTGTTATGCGGATGATACTCAACTATATTTATCAATCAAGCCTGATGAAATTAATCATCTAAATAAAATTCAAGACTGCCTTAAGGACTTAAAAACGTGGATGACTTTAAACTTTTTGATGTTAAACACGACCAAAACTGAAGTTATTGTACTTGGCCCGAAGAATCTACGAAACAAATTATCTAAAGACATACTAACTATGGATGGCATTAATTTGGCCTCCAGTGAGACTGTAAGGAATCTTGGTGTTATATTTGATCAGGATTTATCCTTTAACGCCCACATAAAATCAATTTCAAGGACCGCCTACTTCCATCTACGTAACATTGCAAAAATCAGGCATATCTTGCCTCAAAACGATGCAGAGAAACTAGTCCATGCATTTGTTACTTCTAGGCTGGATTATTGTAACTCTTTATTATCAGGGAGTACCAAGAAGTCAATCAAGTCGCTTCAGCTGATTCAAAATGCTGCGGCTCGTGTACTAACCAGAGTTAGGAAAATTACTCCTGTTCTGGCTGCCTTACACTGGCTCCCTATAGAACACAGGATAGAATTTAAAATTCTTCTTCTCGCCTACAAAGCCCTTAATGGGCAGGCGCCATCTTACCTTAAAGAACTCATTATACCCTACTGTCCTACTAGGGCATTGCGTTCCAAGAATGCAGGGTTGTTGGTTGTTCCTAGAATCTTTAAAAGTACAATGGGAGCCAGAGCCTTTTCTTATCAAGCTCCACATTTGTGGAATCAGCTTCCAGTTTGTGTTCGGGCGGCAGACACCCTATCCGTTTTTAAGAGTGCGCTTAAGACCTTCCTTTTTGATAAAGCTTATAGTTAGGGCTGATTAGATTCAGCCCCTAGTTTTGCTGATATAGGCTTAGTTTGTCGGGGGACATCTTACTTCTTCCTTCTCTCTGTCTATACCCGTGTACACTCATGTTCCGATTAACCCAGCTTCCCCAAATGTCTTTCTTTTTGGTGTCTATATACGCTGGGATCCGGAGTCATGGATGATCCTGCGGTCCTGTGTCCTGGATCGCGAGCGCTGGATCTTGAGTCGTGGCTGTGGTCCTGGATCATAGGTCCTGGATGGATATCCTCGTGGATTCATCTTCCTATTATATACACACATGCATTTCCAAACATTTGGACTACCTATGTTGCAAATGTATTATCTTTTCAATTTACACACGGCATCTATTGCACGTCTGTCCGTCCTGGGAGAGGGATCCCTCCTCTGTTGCTCTCCCTGAGGTTTCTCCCATTTTTCCCTTTAAACTGGGTTTTCTTTGGAAGTTTTTCCTTGTACGATGTGAGGGTCTAAGGACAGAGGGTGTCGTATTGTCATACTGATATTCTGTACACACTGTGAAGACCACTGAGACAAATGTAACATTTGTGATATTGGGCTATATAAATAAACATTGATTGATTGATTGATTGATAGAAACGTTTAGGTTTCTATGACACAGCTTCCTTTGCTTGATTTTACTTTAACTGGTACAACTGCCAACTTGTAATATTTGATTTTGATCGCTGTATGTTCAGTTGATACCATAGAAATGCTAACAGGGTTGCAATTGATGGTGGCATCTTTCTTTGTGACTGCCATTAATGTTTTGCTGTTCTCTACAGTGCCACCTGGGGTAAAGTTTATGAAATGCAGGACAGTGGGATGTTTCTTATTACATGATTGACAGGTAAGTGCATGCTTCTTGCATGTTTTGCTCATATGTCCTTTTATCAAGCAGGCAAAGCAGAGTCCATGTTTCTTTAGAATTTCAACCATCTCTTGGTGGGAAATCTTTGACATTGCTTGACAGCTTTCTAATGGATGATTTCCATCACAAAAGAAACAAGGTTTGATGAAAGCATCCTTTCTTTCAGTGTCCTTTAAGTTGTCTCTCTTTTCTATTGAATGTGAGATGTTGATTTTTGGTCTGGGAATGACAGGAGTTACGGCTGTAGCGAAACTTTTCTTGCTGCTTGACCTTGAATACGGTGAGTCTGTTTTTGGTTTTCTTGTTATTGTGCTTCCATACGAGTTGTTGATTTCTCCAAAAATAGGATCTTTAATTATTTTGACCTGTCTTTTGATGAATTTGATGAGATCATGGAATCTGGGTCTCTGCTGTGTTCTTTCAATGATGTTGCATACAGCAGATCTCCATTTCTGTCGTAGCTTGAATGGGAGTTCTGATATATGAGGAAGATCCTGAACAGCATAATCACAGGCTCTTAGATATAGTGCATAGCTCTGAAGTGCATCATCATCATCATCATCGTCGGCGTCGGCGGCGTCGTCATCATCATCATCATCATCATCATCATCATCATCATCATCATCATCATCATCATCATCATCATCATCATTATCATCATCATCATCATCATCATCATCATCATCATCATCATCATCATCTGAAGTCCCATCGTGCTGCTTCAGTAGGCGTTTTGTTTCGGCATAACCTGTTATGGCATCCATGTTAAGACAGCTTCTAACTAGTTCCTTTGGCTGGTGTAATGTTCAAGGAAGTACAGTCTGTCTTCATTACTGTTGGTCTTATCTTCTATATCAGGGGTGGGGAACCTCCGGCCTCCGGGCCGTATACGGCCCGCGAGACCATTTGGTACGGCCCTCGAGGTAATTTATAAACACACGCAAAAAAGAAAAGAAATCTAGACCGCAGAATAATTAAACAAGCGAGTGCCTGTTTTTCCTGGCCAAGGTCAGGGTCCTTGAACACAACACGAGCCTAACGTGTCATCACGTGGTATGTGTCTCGTCTGACAGGGGTTTAGTTCTAACGGAGAGCACCAGAACGCGGCTCCGGGCCGGGACTTCACAAATTGCAGTAACCATAAGGAGCCATACACTTCCCGCAGTTTTTGCGTGGCTGTGTCTTTAGTTGAAAGCCCAGTGGCGATCTGCTCATCTGTCATACTGATCATACAGTCAATACCTTTGTTGTTATTAGCATCTGGTTAGCTAGCTATGCTAACGAATATAAGAAGCTTTCTCTCCAACCAGTGAGGTAAAGGCACATCTTTATATGACTATTATAGTTATCAAAAAACAAGAGAATAAAGTAAACAGGTATAAAATACTACATGACAGTAAAAAAAAGTTATTATTAAACAAGAATACAGTTTAAAAGGAGAGTGATTTGTAAAATATCCATAAAGAAAAAGATCTGCTTACAGTTCTGTTTCATGTGGGTGTTGAGAGATGTATCCATAGATCTATTAATTTTACTCTCAAAATGCACCAGATTGATGCTTTTAACTTCAACATTCAAAACAAATCTTCCTGGTGGTGCATGCCCCCAAACCCCCCTAGATGAGATTAGATCCCCCCCCCCCCCACTTAAATCATGTCCACATGGATATGAAACTAAATACATTTGCACACATCTTGTGTCCATATATTTCTGTTTTGGTGGTCATGCCACGGTGCATGCATGTGCGGGTCATGGTCAAATATCTGGATTAAGAGGTTGCTTTTTCTTTGCACAGCATGAAAGAAAGGCGAAATCAATGGGCTGTGATTTTAGTTTTTTAAGCAGACGTTGAGTTCAATAATTTGTACGGTCCTCGAAGGATGTTGTAAAAATTGAAATGGCCCTTGAGAGGAAAAAGGTTCCCCACCCCTGTTCTATATTGTGCTTGAACGCTTGTGTAAACAGTCAAAAGTTGAGTGGATCACAATCAAACACCGGGACCTCTCTCCTTGGAAGTGAGGACTTGTTCTGCTGCATGACAATGAGGTCAGCCACATCTGTTTGTCTCTGCATAATGGCTGTGAGTTCAAGGCTCTGGTGTATTTGACTTGTGGGGGTGGATTGGTTCCGTATATGAAGTCCATCAGATACTACAACTTTGGCTGTGCTGGTGTTTTTAGTTGCTACATTATCTCTGTCTGTCCTTTCACTGTTAGGTTCTGGATTTTGTTGAGCATGCATCATACTCTATAAAGGTGTCTTAGGTATAGCTCCAAGTCTCACAAAGTCCAGCTGTGATAGGCCTGTTGTGCTAAAGTCAACAGATTTATCCTCCAGCTGTAGTTCTGGTACAGGGGGGGTCTTTACATTCTCATGCTATACTCATTGTAATTAGGGATTCCCCCGATACATCGGCCAGACATCAGGGCATTCACCCTATTTACTGCCATCGGCACATAGGCAAATGAGGTGACATTCACCTATAGCAGTCGGCGATGTTTAAAGAGGAACTTGCAGGTTTTTTATTTTACTACATTTATGCTTAACCTTGCCTGCAAATTACAATCAAAAAAGTGAATGCAGGATTTCATGTTTTACCAACACAGTCTCACTCCCTGAACGTCCAGGAGCGACGCTTGGTCAGGGTCCTTTGGTGTGCAGTTGTGACACGCCGAGTCTCCTTCAGCTTCATAAGCGGACGCAAAGAGCTTTCAACTGATTGCAATGTATTCCCATCGGCGGCGGTATTTGACGCTCAGGGAAGCACCGCATCGGTCCATGTCGGCGGCACTTAAAGGCAATATGAGTGTCCATTCCCATTGGATAACGGAGGATTTTACACCCGGAAGTAAGTATTCTCTTCAGTGTGCGAAAAAGTACACGTCCCACCGTCCGGGACGTGTTATTTACGATATCGGACAAGTAGATCTTTCAATTGACTTGTCCGGTGGACAAGTGACGGTTTTCGCCCTCATGTATTGACAAATTATTGATAAATTCAGTTTACAAAAGGCAGAAGTCATTCGCAAATTGTCTGTGTCCGCCATTGTTCGTTTAGAAATGTTAGTTTAGGTTCTGCTTGTCGATTCCTAAGGAAATGCATCTCGCCGCTTTCTGTACAGTTAGACGGGGGCGGGGCGAGAAGTGTAGCACATGGGTGTAGCACAGTGGCAGGGTTGGGAAGCAAAACTCGGTTCCGAGTAGGAACAAATAACAATTGTCCGGTACCGGGATTAATAACAGTTGTGAGGACAGGAGGCGAGGCCGAGCCCCGTGGACTGCAGCTCTCTCTCTCTATGCTCCGTATCAGCTGATCGCTGCACGGTGCAGCTCAGCGTCTCTCTCTCTTTCTTTCTACACACAGCGGATCCGCTGCCCGTTTAACAGCCTCATCTTTGTCAAACTTTCTTATGTTCTTTCTCTAACACGTGATGAAGGTTATTAAGCGTTTTAGCTCCTGCGTTGTTAATATTGACCGCCATTTCCTTTATGAAGTAAAGCAGCCTCCCTGTCTGTGTCCTCGCGCTGTCCTCACATCCCCGGACCCCCAGACTCGGAGGAGCACAGGGATGTCAGTATTGTTTATGAAGCAAGGTATAGAAAGTACATTATTGAAATGAAAATACTATTTATTTACTTTTACAAACAGTGAGCAGCTGAGCAGCTGCAGCATGTGTATTGCAGGACATGTGTAAGCGTGCAAGCGTCTTTGAGTTGAAGAAAAGCACTAGGCCTATAGGCTATAAATATAATGTGTCATTATTATTAGGTTATGTCCTATGTGTTGGACATGTGTGGTTGGACTGTGTCTCACAGGCAGGTTGCAGTGTAACATCAGAGGAGACTGGGCCAATTGTACATTCTCAAACTGCACCACAACTAACTAAACAATGCAGAAATTATTTTTATATAATTTTATTCAATAACCGTAACGAAATTCAACAGTATGAAGTGATTTGTAAATAGGAATACAGATTTGACTTAATGTTTTCATAAATATATTTTTCTCCCAGTTTGTCATGGGACTTATTTTGACCCTCTCAAAGAACCGGAATCGAGAACCGAAAATAACCGGAATCGAAAAACAGAACCGGAATCGTTAAAATCCAAACGATACCCAACCCTATGTATGATGCAGTAAAATGTTACCGCTCACTTACGTTAGCGGTGTCGTAAAAACCGTGGGAAAATGTAAAATACGATGACGAAGAAGAAGAATTTTTGTCCATTCTGGACAAGTGAAAAATGTATTCGGACAAGTAAATTGCCAAACTCACTTGTCCATGGACAAGTACTCTCTAAAAACTTTTTCTCACACTGTCTTTACTGTCGATTAATTTTACAGTAATATCTGCACTACTCATCAACTCAAACACACTGGACAACGGGACGAAGGCCCTCGGACGTGGATGAGCCTGTAATGGAAACCAAAGGCCATTGACAACAAATGTGACCCCATTGCTGTTTAACTGTATTGTATATTTATCTCCAACACTTGTTTCTCATTTTTTTGCAAAGTTGTTAACCAACCTACAAAAATGAGTGTTGATCAAGAGGTGGAGGAACTGTTGGCTCTACGTGAAGAGGTACAGAGACGGCGTGTGGCTAATGAGCATCTACTCCAAGAAAGAGGTGCCAGTTCAGATGCAGCTACTACCAGTGCAAATACAGGTGGCTTACATCCGAGCGGTAATGTAGCATCACCCAACTTGTCTACACCCCAAGTTGAGGGTTTTGTGTACATACAAAGAGAGAGAAAATGTCCCTACTTTTCAGGCTCTAGCTCTATGCTTGACATGTCCATATATGATTGGATAGAACAGTTGCAGTCATGTTTGAGAGACAGGCACATGACTGCCAGAGAGAAGGCCCTCTTTGTGCAGTGGTGTGATTCTAGCCATCTAGTGCTGAATGTGAAGAAGACTGAGGAGACGGTGTGGGACCCAAAGGCAGTGGGTGACCTTAGCCCGGTGGTTATCCACAATGAACCCATAACTCAGGTCAGCTCCTATAAGTACCTTGGTATCCATCTAGATAATACACTCAGCTGGAAGGCGCATGTTCAAGGTCTGTGCTCTAGACTTCAACAGCGATTGTACTTTCTGCGTCGACTCCGGGCTTTCGGAGTCGACCAGAAGTTCATGTTACTGTTCTATCATGCCGTGTTGGAGAGCATCATTAGGTATGGTATCACTGCCTGGTACGGTAACTTGACAGTGCAGTCAAAGTCACAGATCGCTCGCCTGGTACAGACGGCTATGAAAATTATGGGGGTTAAAAAACACCCATCTCTCCAAAACATATATGAGCAGTCCATTATCAGACAGGCAAACAAAATAGTGTCTGATCCCACCCACATACTCCACCCAGAATTCCAGCTCCTACCTTCTGGTAGAAGATGCAGGGTTCCCAAGAGCAGGCTGAACCGCTATAAGCACTCATTCCTACCAATGTCCGTTAAGCTTCTTAACATTCACAGGAAATGAAATGTAGTCAAAAGTCAAATGTAATGAAATGTACTTTTTAAATGTTGGCCATAAGGGTTGTGCAATAGGTCGCCATTGTCAGTATGTGCGTCTGTGTGTATTGTGTTTGTTCAAACGGTGTATGATTGATGATATGTGTATGTCTCTTAAATGTCCACTATGTTTGTATATTATGTACATGTATGCGGAACTGCTGGACGGAGCCCAGAACAAATTTCCTTACGGGGACAATAAAGTATATCGTATCGTATTTCTTTATGATGATTTGGAGGGGGAAGCAAGAACTGAAATCAGATTTCGTACTTTGGTGGAGAGGGAAAATCCTGATACAATTTTAGTCATTCTGAAAGAGCTGTATGGTTCCTCCTCCTCCTTTGTAAGCCTGCAAAAACAGTTTTTTGATCGAAAACAAAGAGGGAGAGTCTTTAAAGGAATTCTCCCATTCTTTGTGGGAAATGATTGAGACTATCAAATGTGCATATCCAAATAGGTTGATGGATCCAGATATTCTGGCTAGGGACCAGTTTGTGGAGTATGTGCGGGATATGGCCTTGCGCCGCGAGTTAAAGAGTCTCATAAGGCAACGTCCGGCAATTTCCTTGTTATCACTGCGTCAGGAGGAAATCAGGTGGGCTGAAGAGGGTCAGAGGCCTGTAGGACATGCTCGAGCTGGGCTACATCAATGTGGGGCAGATGTAAATTTAGGTGGAGCTTGCCATGCCGTTGGGGTTGGGGCTGGACCAGATCTGGTTTCTTTGCAAGAACAATTTAAGAAACATCAGTTGCAAATTGAAAGCATTATAAAAGGTCTGTCTAAGATGGAAACTGTACTTGACCAATCTGTTTCTCATGTCAATAAGCCCAACTAGAAGTTTACTGCAGATGGCCAACCCATTTGCCTCCGCTGTCGGATGCCTGGACATGTCCTCCGCCAGTGTCGCCAGGGTCAGAGGCCACAAGTATCCAGCGTACCCAGTGACCGGACAGAATACAACCCGGCTCCAGCTGCTGTAATATCGTCAGGTATGGGTTTTGCAGAAGAATCAATTGCCAATGATCACATTGTTAATGATGGTCATCCTAAGCAGGCCCCTCCCCTTGCAAACAACCTAAGACCCCTCATAAGTAAATGTCCTGTGGTAGAGGTACAGATGGGTGGTGTAATGGTAAAGTGTTTGCTGGACACAGGTTCCATGGTCACAACCAGGAGCGTCGCCTGGACCTGGAAACATTCGGGGCTTAGCCCACAGTGGCAGCGCTACAGTCTAATTTTCTACTGCAAGACTCCCCACACGCACATACACAATTGCGCCATCTGGTGTCACAAACGTGTGCCTGCATTAGCTTTGTTACGGCAATGGATTGTGGGAGATTCTCAGAGCACGTGAGGATCTCTTGAGGGTAAGTGCCTGTATTATCTCGGTGGACAACATTTATGTTTTTATTTTATAAGGACAATAACGTACTGTTCTGTTTGTTTAGTTTAATGTTAATTGTTTAATGCTCACAGTCACAGCAACATGTTTTTTTTGTGAAAAACATGTTCTGAGTGATCTGTTGCCGAGGGGACACTACACCGGAGTTACATAAGCAGAGATAAAGTGCTATTTTGGGGGGAACTCACCTCCTCTGGGGTCCCCCAGGAAGATTTTTTTTAAATGTTGAAGTTAAAAGCATCAATCTTGTGTAGTTTGAGAGCAACATTAAGAGATATGGATACATCTCTCAACAACCATATGTCAAAAATAAATCAAAGAATCAGAATCAGAAACGGGTTTATTATTTAAAAACACTTCATTTTCCAATTAAATCATAAACTATGTCAAATTATTAGAAGTTGTTAGTAATCAGATTAAACAGAAAAAAGGGACGGAAGGAGGACATAATAATCCCTCATCACTTGCTGTTTGCGGTTGAAATGATCTCTTTTGCTGGCCAAACATGCTGGATGGAAAGCAGTGATGTCTCACTTGCCTTGGCCCTGTATCTGCAGTCCCTAAATCAGTCATGTTACCCATTGACTCTTGTCTGTTCTGGTGTTCCTGTTCATTGTTGTCTCCATTGTCGTTCTTGTCTGTTGTATCTCCTTCTTGTGTGTCCCTTTCTCCTGTTCTCCTTTCTTCATCCTCTACTCTGTTTGGTTCATCTGTGATGACTGTGTAGGTAAACACAAACAAGTATGTAAGTCAACCAGTTGCCAGCTCT
Organism: Pseudochaenichthys georgianus; assembly: GCF_902827115.2. NCBI lineage: Eukaryota > Metazoa > Chordata > Actinopteri > Perciformes > Channichthyidae > Pseudochaenichthys > Pseudochaenichthys georgianus. Next base: position 26,614,561 of record NC_047524.1, read on the forward strand.
GTCAAATAAATGAATTTCAAGATACACAAATTTGTCTTCATTAAAATGAGTGTCACCACACTGTCACAAAATGTAATACTAACCAATTGAAAATAGTTACATTTACATTGGAAACCTCTTGTAGATATCACTGTTAAGAGTAGTTATCTGCCAATAGGACAGAATCATTCCTATACAAATGCAGTTTGAGTAATTCACTTAATATATTCACTTAATACTCTAATATAGTCATTTTCACTTAATACTCTAATATAGTCATCTTTCTGCATTCAAAACTAAGGAAAGCTCTACAATTTGACATGATAATGAGGAAAAAAGGCCTCCGACAATGCACATCATTTTTTGATCATATCAATTTTAAGATGGGGGTCAAGGCTTAATATTTGGGAGTATAGTGCCCCTTGCCCCCTTTCAGGAGCCCCACTGGATTAGCTTTGATCTGAAATATTTGTATAGAAACTAGCTGTCAATAGGAAATATCAATCAGAAGAATTATAATTTCATGCAAAAATCTGTCACAAAAAGAGGTTGTACATTTAAATTCAGGTGTTGTTATGGCAACGTCAGTGGCCAAACAGCCACATTTACTGCTGAAAATATGTTCAAACATGCTGTGACACGCAGTGCCAACTATGCCACCATTTCAGCTGACTTTTCCTCAGAAATACCGTCACATAACATCCATATATTTCAGTGCTAGGTTGATGCTTAGCTAAGCTAACTATGAAACACTTTAACTGACAGGACTCAGGATCAACTGTGTACTGTAAGGTAGCTTCTAGCTTCATGTCGAACACTGACAGTAAGTCAACATTTCCCAGAGAGCTTTCTTTGAAATCACCAAGTAACGCTAAAAAACACAACATTTAGATTGTATGACAAAGTGTTTATTTAATATATCTGGCTAGCTATAGCTACTTGCTAACGGTTTAGCTTACCCGCGCGATTCAAAGTAACGTCAACGTAGCTATAATTTATGCTTTGCTTACATGTTTGCATAACTTGTAAGTTTACTGACATTTACATACCTTGTTCACCTGGCTCAGGCAGCCTGTCCTCCTACAAAAAACGACCATATAGGTCGATTGTTCAGCAGCTAAATACGACCCAGAGTCACGTTTTAAAGTGTAGCACCTCTAGTGGTCGTGTAAGAAACAACATGCTCCTGTCGATTGCAAACGCTCCGGAGGGTCGTTTATTCACAAATAACCCTCTCTGGAAAATCCTAAATTGTGGAATAGTTTGGCCATTAAAATGCTTTTTTATTAGATTTCTAGCGAGAAGTGTATATTGTACTTTTATAATCTACGTCCAGTGGATGTGTAGGATCTACAGTTTGATAGATATACGAAGATGATTTGAGGTCTCGCCAGGAGAACGTGTATACGGGGCAGCTTCCATGTAAAGTTAGCGTGGGTGAAAACAGTTTTTCCGGTCTTGATGTTTTCATAATAAAACCGGAAGTATTTCCCACACTGTCAAATGATTACACAGTGATATCTCTATTACTCATCCACTAAAAACATCAGTTTATCCTTGTTAAGTACACAATATTGATTGGTTTAAATTGTGTACAATGCTTTTGTGTTTTTAACCTTCGATTCGGAGAAACAAATTGTTTTTTCGGAGTTTAGACACTACAGAGTTTCCGAAGACACTACACTACCCAGAATCCCCAGTTATCGTTTGGGACTACAACATCCGCCTTGCTTTACAAACCCCGTGATTAGCCCTCAAGCTCTGTGATTGGATATTGGAGTGGCAGTGCGACAAGGTTACGCTGTCAAACAGCTCTTTGAAATGGAATGGAACCACGCCAGACTATCCAAAACTGGACTTGGACGGGTCCAGCCCGGCCCTCCCCCCCAGAATTACACTTGCTGGCTATTGTGTGTTTCGCAACATGTTCTATGGCACGTCTCTACTGGGAAATGTAGTTTTAAAAGACGTTTTCGTATTTCCCACAATTAGAAGTTGCCAGTATTAAACTGTATACATCCCTGGAGGTTTAGGGGATACGAAACACATTGGTGTTATCAAATTTAAAACATATAATTAATACATGGGTGAAAATTGCTTGTGTCCATAATGGGCAGCATTAATACCACATGGCAGCTAAGGTCAGAAGAGCTTTATTTAACAGCTGGTCTTATGTCTGTGACCCCTCCTGTTGTTAATTGATAAGCCTGAAACATGCACTTGTCAAGGTTCAGATGCACATTTAGCAAATATGGCAGTAGCCATCGATCATCTTAAGTTAAGATACTATTGTGATGATGATATTGATATTGATCCCAAGTTGGGAAATGTTTTTGTTACAGCAGCATGTACTACTTTGTTCTACTCCACTACAATTCAGAGGTTAACCTGGTATTTTTACTCTACTACATTTATTTTTGTTACTTTGCAGATTCTGATTAATGATGTGAAATATAAACAACCCTTAAATCAGACTTTAGTTACACCTGAGTAAAATTCAGCCTTATCAGTTTGTCCGTTTTGCACATCCTCCTGTTAATATCTTTGGACGTCCTGCACTAAACTGTTTTATTGTAGAGATCACAACAGTATCTTCTTGATATTTTCCATTCTATATTTCTATCATTGACCCCTATTTTGTATGTAGGCTACTCTTCATATTTAAATGTTTTCATCAAATATAACTTATTCAACAACTAAATTAAATAACATGCTTTAACCACTAGGAGGTGCGGTTTAGACCAGTGGTCTAGTTAATAAAACATAATAATATCGTACATAATATGACTATTCACTTTATTGTGAAATTAAAACAGAACGTTAAAGGAAAATACAGTTTCAGTCTCTCGACGTGAAGCTTATGCATTGTACCATTAACTTGTATAGACCTGTAACAGTCAACTGCATGAGGACGAGTTGGAAAGGTAGTTCATAAAATCAGTAATATCTTTAAAAACTACAAAAAAGTCCCTTTCTATCAGCTGTGCACCGTTATGGTGTAAATACAGACAGATCTACTAATTGGATCAAATATAAAAGTCAGCCGAATTAGTGTTGATACTGCAAGGAGACGTATTGTGTGAAAAGAAATGGAAGATGTTGTTTAATTGTTGATATATTTATGGTCCACGTCACGTATTCAGTTTTGGCGGTATCTCTTCCAGTTTGTCAAAAGGTCTTCTGATCAGGGCTCTATAAATACATATCTAGGGCAGGTATGTAATATTTAATGCAGCCGAACCGTGTATTGCAATGCCGTTATGTGATGACTTTCAAAGAGAAAAGCAAGAACACTCGGAATAAAATATTATTATTATTTGTTTTAATGTTTTCCGATTTCATATCACATAAACACTATATCCCGACGTGCATTGCGGCGTGATTTTAGCCTATCAAAACCTCTGAAAAAAGAAATGTGTCTCTCAGAATCGAAAGAGAAAAACCTATGGGAAAAACACAAAAGCATTGTACACAATTTAAACCAATTAATGTCGTATAATTAACTAGGATAAACTGATATTTTTTAGTGGATGAGTAGTGCAGATATCACTGTTAAATAATTTGATCATTGGTTTTATTATGAAAACGTCGAGACCGGAAATACTGTTTTCAACCCGTAACTTTACATGGAAGCTTGCCGCATATACACGTTCCCCTGACGAAACCTCAAATCATCTTCGTAATATCTATCAAACTATAGATCCTACATATCGACTGGACGTGGATTCTAAAAGTACAATATATACTTCTCGCTAGAAATCTAATCATAAAGCGTTTTAATGGCCAAACTATCCTACAATTTAGGATTTTACAGAGAGGGTTATTTGTGAATAAACAACCCTCTGTAACGTTTGCATTGAACGGGAGCACTAGAGGCCGACCATTTTAAAACGTAATTATAGGTCGTATTATGCGCTTGAACAAACGACATATTTGGTCGTAATAAGGGCTTAAACAATCGACCCATTTGGTCGTATGAGTTGGAGGACTTGTTGGGCTCAGGTGGTGGCTCTGGGGTTGTTGTGTGAGCCACCACTTGAGAATTGCCGTCTGTTTTATTCAAAAGAATTCTATTGTCCATCTTCTTCAGAAACTCAGCGTCCGCGGCTGACAGTTTAAAGTTTAAACACTGTCACAGAGGAGAGGTACGTACCTGGCAGCCAATAAAACACGTTTATTTCCATGCAGCTCTCTGATTGGTCTGGTGGCTCTGTTGCATTCACTGAACACGGGAAATTACAATCCTGCCGTCCTCTAGGTAAAGTACGGTTAATGTATTATATTATTGAGGGAGAATTTGTCCGGGGCTAAAGAAAAAACCGGGGCTTTAGACCCGGATGCCTATCCCAGGCGACGCCCATGGTCACAACTAGGGGTGTTGAAAATAATCGTTTCTACAATGCATTGCGATGTGGACGTGGACGATTCGGTATCGATGCAGTGACGGAAGATAATCGGTTAGGCCTATAGCGTAGTAACGTTGCTTCCTGATTTTCCGGCCGCGGCTTTACTATAACGTTTTTTTTTTCTGTCACTTTAATATCAAATCGGTCGGTGACGCAGAGATCAGGGAACAGACGTGACAGCGGCACAGCAACACCAAACACGGAGCAGTCTGCTTTATCCACCAACACAAGAACACCAGTCCAGAACCAACAGCAGAAGGACCCGCTCTGAATCACTCCGTGTCGCTGCGGCTCAGAGACACAGGGATTTATGTTTTTCAAAAATAATCGCGTTACAATCATGTCAGGTTTTTGGTGGATTTAATTAAGTCTTGGATTGCAAAGTATGAATGTCCTCTAGCAATTTTCAGACGATATATACGTGTGTAAAGTTTGTGAAGGCAGGAGGGAAAAAGCTTCCGCGATCACCGTCTCCTCTCCGTTCCTCCAAACCCCACCCCCTCCCTGAAAATAATGAGTGACAGGCTGATAGTGACCGGATAGAAACTTTATTATTCACTTAATCACTGAGATATAATGAAGCTAACTTAGTCTCATACATTCATGGGATTTATGTAACAGTAAGACCCACATGCAGTATTTTAGTTTGTATATGCTGTTGTAAATACTCCTGTTGTCTGCTGTGTTCAGACTCAAGTCCTGTGTGTGATGCCACATTCAGGACATTCAGTGTCCTTTTTTAACAGAAGACCGTTGCTAGAAGCTGCAGCTAGACTGCAGAAGCATTATTTTTTTGTTTTTGAGGATGGAACAACTTCACACACAGACATAGGGAGGCTAGACCTATACAATTCATTTATTTTGGTTTATAAATTAATGTCAAGACATTTATGTTATTGATTTCTGAAGCACTTTCTAAATAATAAAAAGAGAGTTCATATGTATTTACTGCATGTATGCATTGATGAAAAATAAGCCATGTGCAGTAATATAGAAAATTGAGGATGCAACGCATTGGTATGAATCGTGATGCATCGGGATATCAAATTGAATCGAATCGTTGACAGGATAATCGTAATCGAATCGTGAGACCGGTGAAGATGCACAGCCACAACCATAACAGAGTCACTCTTTAAAAAAGGTGTTTCAACACTGGGATGCCCCTAAACTTAAAACATGCGGGTGGTCAGCTTTGAAGGCTGCCAACGGCCTAGAGATTCCCTATGTTGGATATCTTGAGTTGGATATCCAGGTGTTGGGTAAAAAGATTCCAAGTCCTGGGGTCTTGGTGTTAAAAAGACACTGCTTCTGCCTTACAGCAACACAATGTGCCAGGGCTGTTGGGGATGAATGTAATCACAGAATGCTAGAGAGCTATTTGCCCAACAAGGGGACGCATTGTTTGCCTCTTTGTCTGCCTCTTTGTCTGCCATCCAGGCAGAGACAGGCTGGAGGCCAGCTCTCCCCTACTGTCACAGACTCGAAGCCTGCCCACTAGTTCCGGGGGGTAGTGTTCATGTCCTCAGCAGGACTGGGGAGTTTATACCAACTGGGCCTGCCCAAAAATTCCATACGCTCCGCCCACCACCATGCTTTTAGAGCCTGGGGGCTCAGATCTTGCTCCAGGCCTGCTTTTGTCCCCTTCCCTAGTGACAGTCGAAAACGGTGTTGCTTTTGTGCCAGTGGTTAATGTGGGAGCCACCGGAGCTGCAGTCTACTTTAAACAGGTGTTGGGTATGTAACCCAAATGTCCCGTAGCCTCTCTGAACACCCTGGGACTCTGCATTGTGTTTATTACTGGTGATGGGATGTTATGCAGAGGGGAGGAAGATTAAATGACTTTCTTTTTTTATGTATATTTCTCCTATTTGGATTCAGCTTTTTCCTCAAAGGAGAATGCGGAATAAGTGTATGTATGATGAAAAAATGTAATTACTCTGACAACAACTCTCTATTACACTCACAATGTAATAGAGGGTAGAACACAAACGTGTTCACAAACCACAGACTCCATCTGTTTAGAACATTGTTTTTATTAATTAACACTTCACATGATTAACACAATCTGCTTGTATTCACCTGAACAGTACTGAGTGTTCAAGGTCAGGCCTTTATAGTGTGCGTCATTTTCAAAATCTATGAGGTGTATTATATTATTTGTATGAGAATTATGCAGAGATTTTGAAAAGTAAAGTGGTGGGTTTCTTTATTACTTTGGTGGTCATTAAAAGTAACAAAGTGGTCTTATTTTGGAGAGACGTTGAGGACCGTCCGGATGCTGTGGAGCAAAAGAGAAACACATGAGGTTTCCTGTGTGGTTTTTGTGTTACAAATGGTGGAGGAGGTATTGGAGTGTAAACCTACCATTTGCCATGCTTCATCAGTTCAATGGCATCATTGACCTGATCCAAAGTCATGTTGTGGGTGATGAACTCATCCACCTTCAACTTCTTGTCCATGTAGGCTTCAACCATCTTTGCCACGCCATCCTTACCCTTAAAGCCTGTGCCACAAAATGCACACAGAATCTAAAATAAGAAGGTTGTATCTATGATACACATAGCTTGGTAATTTCAGAACAGCTATTTAGTTTGCAAAGATTAATGAACCAGTAGTTATGTCATATTTGTCTCACCTCCAAATGCAGAGCCCTTCCAGCAATGAGCATAAGGGGTCGGGCAGAAATGTCCTCCATGACATTCAAGCCAACAATCACACTGACACCCCAACCTTTCACACAAGACTCCAAGGCACTGCGCTAGATCGGGAAAAATATAAGGTCAAGCTTGTTTCTCTGAAAGAAACTTTAATGTAATGAGCTATCGTCTCACCATGACTGCCGCTTTCCCGACACATTCCAGGGAGAAGTCCACTCCTCCGTCAATCATCTCAAACATAACTTGGCTGATGGGTTTACTGTGATCCTTGGGGTTCACGAAGTCGGTCGCCTCCGAACACCTTGGCCTTCTCAGACTTCTCTGGATTGATGTCAACAGCGATGATCATCTTGGCTCCTGCAGCCTTGCAGCCCATGACTGCAGCCAACCCCACGGCTCCCAGGCCGAACACAGCACATGTGGAGCCTGGTTCCACCTAAAATAATAAAGTTTTTGCTCTAAATGGTTGTTTAGGTAGAAGTCTTAAAGCTCTGCACAGTGATATCAAAATACAAGTACTTTATCTCATTGAAACATTTCCAAGATAAGCCATGGATGTCTGTCAGCATGACAGCGGAAAATAATGGTGCTGTTTTCAATGAAAATTGGAAGGCTTTAGCATGGGCCAAAGAAGAACAAATGACATTTCAGATTAGTATAAATCCTGCCTCCAATCTGCTTAGTCACGGCAGCGTCACACAGCCAATCTTGTCATCAGTCAAATGAATGTAAATACGCATTTTACAACTTCAAGAACCAGGGATATTTAAGTGTTTGTTCTGGGAAGTGGGTTTAACTAACTAAATTAATTATACCCTGATTTACAGAGGTGTCCTTCCAATTCGGAAAAAGTATTATATGGGCCCAATGGCATTACATGATTGACACAGAAGTTGTTGTACCAGCTTTTGGCCACTATGAAAATGCTGACAGAGCTACCATTGTTAAACTGGGGGGGGGCGTTACACCGCTGTGATGACTTGTTTTCTGCAGTAAACATCATATAAGCGCAGTGCTGAGCTGCCGACATTAGCCAGTGGGACACACACAGGTAAATACATGCCTATAGCATACTTTAACAGTATTAACTGCTGCTCCATATCCTGTGCAGATCCCACAGCCAATGAGACAGACTTTGTCCAGAAGGGCAGCAGGGTCGATCTTAGCCACAGCCATCTGGTTAACCACAGTGTACTCAGAGAAAGTGCTGGTCCCACAAAACTGCAGCACCTTCTTCCCCCTACAGGTCAACCTGGATTCTAGCGGTGCCATCGCATTGTGACGCCCAGTATTGACCCTGAACAAAATAAAAAATGTTAATGTTAAAATAACCTGAAGAATGTTTTGACTGCTACAAGGTTCACTGAAAACTGGCAATAAACCAACAAATGTGAAACGGTCTAAAATGTGATCTCTACAAACAGACCCTTATAGGTCCCCTATTATGCAAAGTCCACTTTTTCATGTCTTTTATACATCAACATGTGTCCCCTATGTGTAAAGAGACTCTGAAAGTTTCAGGAAAAAAGATTCTCATTTTTTGTCCTGATCCATTTATATCAAAACCTGTCTGAAAAAGAGCTGATCAGATTGTGGCCACTTTATGATGTCATAACGATTTTTTGGCTTGTGTAATCATTAGCCAATCATCAACCAATGTGTTGTTTTTAACAAAATATGGGGGTGGGGCACCTTATTTACATTTAAAGTAACAGACAGAGAATCAGCACTTTTGAAACAGGGCTGAAACAGAGGGGTTATGGGATGCTACAATGCATGATCTGTTTCGTATTTTGAGCCAAACACTTCAGAGACATGTTTTGTATATATCTGAGACCTATAATATATTTAAGTTACACCAATAGAGACTTTAAAGTGATAAAATGACAACACTTTCATCATTACCAATAAATAATAAATGGAAGAAAAACTCAGTCCATAACTCATGAACACACTCGGAATGAAATAAGAAGTTCAAAGGGAAGATGTTTGTGGCAGAAGATTAGTGTTAAGGGAGCTCACCATCCTTTATCACACTGGTTGGTTGCTGGACTCTTACAGAAGCAACATTCTCTACATTGACTGATGAACAGGGGTATGACATGGTCTCCTGAAAGGAAAAAACAGTGTGATAGTCACATACACTTTACAGTGGGTAAACATATGTGTTGGCACCAATAGGCCTCAGTTGACGTCCCTTATCCACCGGTACACCAAGAATCATTTGTTTGGATTTTCTGTAGCCTACTGATTCAATAAAAACAGTTAAGAAACATGTTCATCATTAGCTTTAGAGGTTTTGGTCACTAGGAAGGCTGTCACTTTTACAAAAAGTCACAGAATAAATTATTCACAGTGCTTCCGAACTTTGTGCCAGGCAAGCTGATTTACAAACAAACATTAGATATATCAACCCTTTAACCTCACCTTGCAAATAAAGCAATATTCAGAAACTGACCTGGTCGATATTCAGTGACTTCAGGCCCAACACTCTCTACGATGCCAGCTGCCTCATGCCCAAGGACTGTTGGGAAGCCGTCCTTATGCTTATTCTCAAAAAGTTGGTAAAGGTCCAAATGGCACACTGCAGCAGAGGTCGCGTTAACCGAATATTTTCTGTCTATGACGGATTTTTTTTAACAATGACGGACAAATCTGAAAGCAGTCCGTCATTTTGACAGATTAGAACAAACTCAGAACAGCGCCAAAGTTTCCCCGCAGCGAGGCTCCACTGTTATGCCGTGTTATGCATGCCCTCCAAAAAGGAAATTATACCGTTTCCAAACCTAACTGTGCCGTACAAATCATTGAAATGTCTGTGAGTTTTGGCTTTACGCTGTGCACGCTCCCGCGAGGTGCAGCAGCCATGCATAACACGGCGCATGTGAACTGTCCCTCCCCCCCCGTGGACAGTTCACGAGCATGCTCCCCCCCCCCTCCCCTCGTCAGAGTTGTGTAAAGGCCGACAGGTAATTCTGGCTTTTGACGGAAGTTTTACGATCCTGTCCGTCAAAATGACGGGCAGCGAAAAGGTCTAGCGCAACCTCTGCACTGCAGTGGCCACAATCTGAAGAAATATGCCGAATTAGTTTTTGGTCTCAAACATTAGTTTCAAGTCTTTTCAAAACAACATTTTGCAAACTGTGGATCCATTCAGGGCTATGATTAGGGTTATAAAAGCATGCTATGCTTAGGGGTATGGCATTATTGTGTTGAACAAGCCCTACCGCAGCATTGGTGTAGTAAAGAACCATAAAGACACTGCTGTGAATTTCTGCTAGTTACTGTTAGGGATTAATTTTATCTTTACTCCTAGACATTTTACCTTATTTTGTGTGTTGACATTTACGACCATCCCTGCTTCTAATCTCCCGTAAGGAATGTGTTAATGCAGTCGTATGTTGATACTAGGTTTTACAGCCTGACCTGCAGGGCACAGGGAGGTTTTGCGAGTGTGAGAACGCTGACTTTCTAAGCTCCAGAGATGTGAGAAACATCTCCTGTGTCTGTAGATGTTTACGCCCATCCCCAATATGTGGATTTGACTCTCTGTAAACTAGTTAAAAGGTCTACCAAGATGCGAGGCTGATCAGATTTGACATGGCAAACCACCTGTGCAGTCAGAACCTTTGACTGTGTGACTTGTGATGTGAATTTCTCCGGCCGATGCTTGTATTAAATATCAATGTTTGACATCAGAACTCCTGCTCGTCCCGTATCTCCTTCATGAGTCGGTGACTCCCACTGCATTGCTACACAGAAGTTTCCGGATGCACCTTACTAACTTACTAACTTAGCTAAATTGCTAGCTATTATTCCCCTGTTGTGTTCAGGTCAAATCTGACCGATTTACTACTTTCAAATCAAATCAAGTTTAATTTATATAGCACATTTATAAACAATTTTTGGTCGAGCCAAAGTGCTGTACATATAATACAAATAGCCTACAGTAGAGACACTTTACAGCAAATACAACAGCACAGATTGTTCAGAATATCAGTATGAGAAAAATGACACCCTCTATCCTTAGACCCTCACATCGTACAAGGAAAAACATCCAGAGAAAACCCACAGTTTAAAGGGGAAAATGGGAGAAACCTCAGGGAGAGCAACAGAGGAGGGATCCCTCTCCCAGGACGGACAGACGTGCAATAGATGCCGTGTGTAAATCGAAGAGATAATACATTTTACAGCATATAGACCGAATGTTATCAATTGATGTTTCATCAATCATAACATTTGTGTTATATCTCTCACAGGCTCCGCCCTCTACTGGACTCTATGGGTACTACCTTATCATGCAAGCATTCACCTACTGAGATTTCTATAGACGTAGCCGGCCCCGGGGCGGGCCTACCTGAATGCGTGCGCATCTCACTTCCGTATAAAAGGAGGCCTCGCCTCCTGACCACCATCCTTTACTCTTCAGCGAGCGGAGGTGATAGCCTAGCACTGAGTCCGAGACATATTTTTTGAGGGAAAGGAAGAAAGAGAAAGAAAGATAGCGGGCGCCGATCCCCACCACCTCTGCTCCGAGTGTTTGGGGGACCAGGATATGGCTAAGGCGGTGCCATTTCACATTCGCCATTCCTTCCGAGTCCGGCGTCCATGGAAGTCCACTGCCCAGGGCTGTACTCTCCCTGGATGATGATCATGGTGGCGGGTGTGTGGGCTACTCGCTCATTGCTAGAGATGCCCCCGCCTCACCAGGTCAGAGCGATTATTGGGCCGCAAGGCCGAATAAGTAGCTTGGTCCACGAGCCTTGCCCCAGTTTATCAGTTCATACTGTCCTGACTGAGCTCAGGCACCTGCAGCCTTGGCTGTTGTGCTCTCAGTGTTTTTGTCTCCCTGTTCCTGCCTGTTGGCATCAGCTGATAGAGGTGTTATACTTCTATCTTGTTATGCACAATGTTGTTTATTCTCTCTGAACTAGCTAAATACATGGGTCTGGGGTAGAGATCTTCAGAATTGATTGTGGCATCTCAACCGTGTGGTCAAACCATGGCCCGTGACATGTCTTGTGAATTCTCCGGCCGAAGCTCCAAATAAACCGTCAGTGTTTGCCATCAAAGCTCCGGCTCTCCATCGTGTCTCTCTTTGAGTCCTGACTCAGAAGTTTCCCCCACAGTTATGAATTGCCCCCGGGTTGGAGGCAACTAGGGCCGACATTAACGAAAGGAGTTTCATATGCTTCCTGCATAATAATTATTAATAATGTACGGAAGAAAAATTGGAGCAGGATCACATTTATCTATTTCAGTACAGCTGCTCCTGAAAAGAGAGTTTAAAGTCCACAAAAGTCACCTTGTAAAGTATTACATTTAATAAATCATTCATAAATGAAGGCATTGGACTTTAAGTGTATTTGGCTTCTTTATTAAATTCCACAGTGGAACTTCATTGAATTGTTAGGTTTTAACCATGACCATGTTGACTTTCTGTCCCCTGATCGTTGCCAATATCCACAGTTTCACAGAAATGTTTGGATAGTTTCCAACTAAGTCAAACAAGGACATGCAATATTTAACTTTGGCAGAGGAGGGAAACATACACGATATTCCAAGTTAGTTTGAGTTAAATATACATACATGTGCATAGAAAATCACATCAACACTGAACACCCACATTATACAATTAAAATCAATACAAATTCCCATAATGTTCATGTAAAATATATTCATTTCATTTCATTTCAAACCTTTATTTATACAGATAAATCCCATTGAGATCATTGATCTCTTTTCCAAGGGAGACCGGCTCAAGTAGTTCCACATGAAACATAAAAACATAAACAGAACAACAAAAGGACATCATACAGCATCATTTACATAATTATCCACATAAACAGGTACCAATAGCTTCCAATTGAGTAGCATCAAACCGAGCTTTAAAAACATTTAGTGGCACCAGATTGTTCAGTTTCCATTTAATTTGCAGACTATTCCAAGACAGAGGAGCTGCGCATCTAAAAGCTGTCTTCCCTAAGACAGTCCTAGCAGTTGGCACATTTAATAAAACCACAGCATTCGATCTCAGGCAGTAGCCACTTACAATTCTCCGTGAGATCATGGCATCCTAACATGGCTTTGTATATAAAAATGTACCAGTGACTGAGCCTCTGTACAGTTAGTGAAAGCAAACCAGCCCTTGCATACAGGGTACAGTGATGGGTTAATGCTTTACAGTTTGTCACAAATCTTAGTGCACTGTGATACGCAGCATCTAACTTGACCAGGCAACTGGCAGGTGCATTCATATAGACCAGATCCCCATAGTCCAGCACAGGTAAAAAGGTCACAGTGACTAGCCTTTTCCTGGCCTCAAGCGAGAAACAGGACTTGTTTCTGAAAAAGAACCCTAGCCTAACCCTCAGTTTTTTTAGCAGGTTATTGACATGAAGTTTAAAAGAGAGACAATCATCAAGCCAGATACCAAGGTATTTGTAACAGGCAAGAACTTCAAATTTTCTTCCTTGCGTAGTTACAATATCTAAAACAGGCTCTGGTGTCTTTTTAGCTTTAGAAAAGAGCATTACCTTGGTTTTGTCCACATTTAAAAGAAGCTTTAATTCAGAGAACTGAGTCTGAATAGTGTTAAAAACAGCCTGTAATTTAACAACAGCCTCCTTAATGGTGGGAGCTGCACACAGTGATGTACCTGAACGCGTTCAATGAACGATCGTTCATGAACGCGTTCATATTTTGGGCGAACGTGAACTGAACGTACTGTATTTCCGCTAGATGAACGTAATTGAGAACGCGTTCATTCTCAGCGCTGTATAACGGCGTTCAAAAGTGCGTTCATTCTCAGCACTGTATTATAACGGCGTTCAAAAGTGTGCCAGATTTCATATGCCTTTCAGCCGAAAACCCAGTTAAAACACACCGTAAACAGGCTTCAAAATAATGCAGAAAACCACCCAATCTGGCAACAGCAAGCTGCCTGTGACGCCTGTCACCCCTGGCTGTCGCACTAAAATATAAATATACTAAATATATCAGACTCCTCACAACAAACAATGTGGAACCGCATTGAATGAATGAATGAATTAGTATGGACGAAGCCGAGAGCAGCTGCAGCAGCACTCGCTCAGAGTGAGACTCTACGGCGTCGGCGTATGAGCATTTAAAAGAGTTTTACGTAAAAGTCAGTACTGACTCAGACGGAAAAAATAAAACGTTTGCCTGTAAACTGTGTCCGCCCGGTTTGAAAAAGCAAGTCCGTACATCGACGACGTCGACAACAAACCTTAAACGGCACATTGAGAATAAGCACACGACTAGCCTTTCACAGTATGTGCGAGTGGCGAATAAAGAAGAGAGCCAAAACAGATCACTACCACCCAAATCCCATTAACATCGTACACGAGACAAATAATAGCTCGCAGCAACGTATTGAAAAAATAACTATAAACTATAAATTAGTTCATTTTTGAAACCATGAACTTTAGTTCAACATTTTGAATTATGAACTATGAACTGAACTAGTTCATTTTAAAATGTGTGAACTGTGAACTGAACTAGTTCATGTAGAAAGTGAACTTTCCCAACACTGCCTGCACAATACATCACAGTATCATCCGCATTAAAAATGTAAAGTAGCTTCATCCACATGATCACCTACGCTGTTAATATATATGGAGAATAAAAGTGGTCCTAAAACAGAACCTTGTGGTACACCATTAGAAATGTTTAACCACTCAGAAGACAGTCCATCAAAATGAACACATTGGGACCTTTCAGAGAGGTAGTTCACAAACCACCCCACTGCAAGGCTGGATATGCCAATACTGAGTAGCCTCTGCTTTAAGATGTGATGATCAACGGTGTCAAACGCTTTGGAAAGGTCAATAAACAGAGCTGCACAACTCTGCTTATTATCTAAAATACTAGTAATGTCATTCACCACTTTCATTGTGGCAGTGATGGTGCTGTGTTTCTTTCTGAATCCTGACTGATGTTTAGACAGGATGTCATTTGTACATAAAAACTCCTTTACCTGTTCACTCACTAGGCGTTCAAGAACCTTAGCCAGAACTGACAATTTAGAGATTGGCCTATAGTTATTTAAAATAGTTGCCTCCCCTCCTTTCAGTAAAGGCAAGACATAAGCAGACTTCCATACTTTTGGAATTGTATTTGTGCTGAGGGAGAGGTTAAAAAGAGAAGTAAGAGGTGGAACAATAAAATCTGCAGCTATCTTTAAAAAGAAAGGTTCTAAGTTGTCCGGGCCAGCCGGTTTCCTAGAATCTAGCTTAGATAAGGCTTCATGAACAACATTGACAGTAAAAGGAGTACAACTGAAAGGGTTTTCCAGACCACGTTGTTCAGAGTCACAGACTGTAGTGTTCACAGAAGCAGAGTTAGTCACAGAATCAAACATAGAACCGCAGGACACAAAATGCTCATTAAAGCAATTTAGCATAGTAGCCCTGTCCGATATAGAGCCAGATGCTGTGGTAAGGCACGGAGGTAGCTCATTACGGATCTCACCGGTTGATATCGATGTTATTGCTTTCCAACATTTCCTAGGATTATTTAGGTTTTCTGTGGTAACTGTGTGGAAATTGATGTGAGATATTGTACCAAAGAACTGTGATACATGTAAAAGGGCAGAAAGTCTTGTTGCACTTTCCAGACATTAAATGAGGTTAAAATGTTAACATAGGTTCAGGAGCATGGCCACGCCTAAAACTCCGCCTCGAACCACGGCCACCCCTATTTATATTCGGCAAAACTTCCGGCCACTGCTCGTCTCCATCCTTTCAAGGACTGACAGCCAGACCGTGATTCACGCCGCGCGTCGTCACGGTTCAAACAAGCTACACTCTACCACCAGAACATTCAACTTACCATGGATCCCGAACTGCTGATCAACTCACCAGAGTCAGACGAAGATCTCTTCGACATCGGCTACCCGCCATCCACGTTTCAGCAGTTGGATCTAAGCCAAGCATCCGAACGGAGCCGCGTGCGCTCGGCAATCAGTGTTCCACACACCAGCCGCCACAGCTCCCACTCATGCTCCCCCAACGAGACACCTCCAACTCCAGACAGGTCCCAGGCTTCGTCTACTCCGCCAGCGAGGGCAAACAACCGGGGCCACAACAGGCACAGCCAGCTCCAATCTCCCCACCACCGGCAGCCTGCCTCATTAGCAGCCACTCGCGGCGGCGCACGCGACACGCCTCTCGGACGGAGCCGCGCTCCGAAACGGAGCCTGAACTACGGAGGTGGACATTCACTCAACTCCAACGTTTCCTGAGAGAAAAGGGCATCCACTTTCGCCGAAACGACAACAAGGCTAGACTGTTCAATCTCTACAAAGCCTACAGCAGCACAACGGCAAGAGCAACGACACACACAGCTCTTCCTGCTCCAGAGCCAACCACCGTGCGGCGCGCGCACCACGGGTCGTGACGTCACAGGCCGCCGTCCTCCTCCACGGACACAGCCCGACTCACCAGCACCCCCTGGTGGGGGCCAGGTCGTATTGCCCTCTGTACCTGCTCACAGGCTTCACAAAAATCCCCTTGCACATACATCCCTTCATCCCTCCATCCCTTCTTCTTTCCTACCTTCAGCAATCCACAGCAACCCAGCTTCCGCTTACCTTCCTCCTCTAGCAGCTAACCCCGTAGCAACAGCGCCTCACCCAGTGAGCAGACGCTCTGGTCTCCCTCTCTCTGACCCTCGCAGTGAGCAAACGCTCCGGTCTCTCTCTCTCGACCCTCACAGAGAGCAGACGCTCCGCTCTCTCTCTCTCTCGACCCTCGCAGTGAGCAAACGCTCCGGTCTCTCTCTCTCTCTCGACCCCCGCAGTGAGCAGAGGCTCCGGTCTCTCTCTCTCGACCCCCGCAGTGAGCAGAGGCTCCGGTCTCTCTCTCTCGACCCTCGCAGTGAGCAGAGGTTCCGGTCTCTCTCTCTCTCGACCCTCGCAGAGGCTCCGGTCTCTCTCTCTCTCTCTCGACCCTCGCAGTGAGCAGACGTTCCGGTCTCTCTCTCTCTCGACCCTCGCAGTGAGTAGAGGCTCCGGTCTCTCTCTCTGACCCTCGCAGTGAGCAGAGGCTCCGGTCTCTCTCTCTCGACCCTCGCAGTGAGCAGAGGTTCCGGTCTCTCTCTCTCTCGACCCTCGCAGTGAGTAGAGGCTCCGGTCTCTCTCTCTCTCGACCCTTGCAGTGAGCAAACGCTCCGGTCTCTCTCTCTCTCGACCCTCGCAGTGAGCAGAGGCTCCGGTCTCTCTCTCTCTCGACCCTCGCAGTGAGTAGAGGCTCCGGTCTCTCTCTCTCTCTCGACCCTCGCAGTGAGTAGAGGCTCCGGTCTCTCTCTCTCGACCCTCGCAGTGAGCAAACGCTCCGGTCTCTCTCTCTCTCGACCCTCGCAGTGAGCAGAGGCTCCGGTGTCTCTCTCTCTGACCCTCGCAGTGAGCAGAGGCTCCGGTCTCTCTCTCTCGACCCTCGCAGTGAGCAGAGGCTCCGGTCTCTCTCTCTCTGACCCTCGCAGTGAGCAGATGCTCCGGTCTCTCTCTCTCGACCCTCGCAGTGAGTAGACGTTCCGGTCTCTCTCTCTCGACCCTCGCAGTGAGCAGAGTCTCCGGTCTCTCTCTCTCGACCCTCGCAGTGAGTAGACGTTCCGGTCTCTCTCTCGACCCTCGCAGTGAGCAAACGCTCCGGTCTCTCTCTCTCGACCCTCGCAGTGAGTAGAGTCTCCGGTCTCTCTCTCTCGACCCTCGCAGTGAGCAGACGTTGCGGTCTCTCTCGACCCTCGCAGTGAGCAGAGTCTCCGGTCTCTCTCTCTCGACCCTCACAGAGAGCAGACGCTCCGCTCTCTCTCTCTCTCGACCCTCGCAGTGAGCAAACGCTCCGGTCTCTCTCTCTCGACCCTCACAGAGAGCAGACGCTCCGCTCTCTCTCTCTCTCGACCCTCGCAGTGAGCAAACGCTCCGGTCTCTCTCTCTCTCTCGACCCCCGCAGTGAGCAGAGGCTCCGGTCTCTCTCTCGACCCCCGCAGTGAGCAGAGGCTCCGGTCTCTCTCTCTCGACCCTCGCAGTGAGTAGAGTCTCC
Source organism: Pseudochaenichthys georgianus (assembly GCF_902827115.2). NCBI lineage: Eukaryota > Metazoa > Chordata > Actinopteri > Perciformes > Channichthyidae > Pseudochaenichthys > Pseudochaenichthys georgianus. The sequence continues at coordinate 26,632,666 of NC_047524.1, forward strand.
GGTCTCTCTCTCTCGACCCTCGCAGTGAGCAGACGTTGCGGTCTCTCTCGACCCTCGCAGTGAGCAGAGTCTCCGGTCTCTCTCTCTCGACCCTCACAGAGAGCAGACGCTCCGCTCTCTCTCTCTCTCGACCCTCGCAGTGAGCAAACGCTCCGGTCTCTCTCTCTCGACCCTCACAGAGAGCAGACGCTCCGCTCTCTCTCTCTCTCGACCCTCGCAGTGAGCAAACGCTCCGGTCTCTCTCTCTCTCTCGACCCCCGCAGTGAGCAGAGGCTCCGGTCTCTCTCTCGACCCCCGCAGTGAGCAGAGGCTCCGGTCTCTCTCTCTCGACCCTCGCAGTGAGCAGAGGTTCCGGTCTCTCTCTCTCGACCCTCGCAGAGGCTCCGGTCTCTCTCTCTCTCTCTCGACCCTCGCAGTGAGCAGACGTTCCGGTCTCTCTCTCTCTCGACCCTCGCAGTGAGTAGAGGCTCCGGTCTCTCTCTCTGACCCTCGCAGTGAGCAGAGGCTCCGGTCTCTCTCTCTCGACCCTCGCAGTGAGCAGAGGTTCCGGTCTCTCTCTCTCTCGACCCTCGCAGTGAGTAGAGGCTCCGGTCTCTCTCTCTCTCGACCCTTGCAGTGAGCAAACGCTCCGGTCTCTCTCTCTCTCTCGACCCTCGCAGTGAGTAGAGGCTCCGGTCTCTCTCTCTCGACCCTCTCAGTGAGCAAACGCTCCGGTCTCTCTCTCTCTCTCGACCCTCGCAGTGAGCAGAGGCTCCGGTGTCTCTCTCTCTGACCCTCGCAGTGAGCAGAGGCTCCGGTCTCTCTCTCTCGACCCTCGCAGTGAGCAGAGGCTCCGGTCTCTCTCTCTCTGACCCTCGCAGTGAGCAGATGCTCCGGTCTCTCTCTCTCGACCCTCGCAGTGAGTAGACGTTCCGGTCTCTCTCTCTCGACCCTCGCAGTGAGCAGAGTCTCCGGTCTCTCTCTCTCGACCCTCGCAGTGAGTAGACGTTCCGGTCTCTCTCTCGACCCTCGCAGTGAGCAAACGCTCCGGTCTCTCTCTCTCGACCCTCGCAGTGAGTAGAGTCTCCGGTCTCTCTCTCTCGACCCTCGCAGTGAGCAGACGTTGCGGTCTCTCTCTCGACCCTCGCAGTGAGCAGAGTCTCCGGTCTCTCTCTCTCTCGACCCTCGCAGTGAGCAGACGTTCCGGTCTCTCTCTCTCGACCCTCGCAGTGAGCAGACGTTCCGGTCTCTCTCTCTCGACCCTCGCAGTGAGCAGAGTCTCCGGGCTCTCTCTCTCTCTCGACCCTCGCAGTGAGCAGAGTCTCCGGTCTCTCTCTCTCGACCCTCGCAGTGAGCAGAGTCTCCGGTCTCTCTCTCTCGACCCTCGCAGTGAGCAGACGTTCCGGTCTCTCTCTCTCGACCCTCGCAGTGAGCAGAGTCTCCGGTCTCTCTCTCTCTCTCTCGACCCTCGCAGTGAGTAGACGTTCCGGTCTCTCTCTCGACCCTCGCAGTGAGCAGACGTTCCGGTCTCTCTCTCTCTCGACCCTCGCAGTGAGTAGACATTCCGGTCTCTCTCTCGACCCTCGCAGTGAGCAGAGGCTCCGGTCTCTCTCTCTCTCGACCCTCGCAGTGAGTAGACGTTCCGGTCTCTCTCTCGACCCTCGCAGTGAGTAGACGTTCCGGTCTCTCTCTCGACCCTCGCAGTGAGTAGACGTTCCGGTCTCTCTCTCGACCCTCGCAGTGAGTAGACGTTCCGGTCTCTCTCTCGACCCTCGCAGTGAGCAGAGGCTCCGGTCTCTCTCTCTCTCGACCCTCGCAGTGAGCAGAGGCTCCGGTCTCTCTCTCTCTCGACCCTCGCAGTGAGCAGAGGCTCCGGTCTCTCTCTCTCTCTGACCCTCGCAGTGAGCAGACGCTCCGGTCTCTCGCTCTGACCCTCGCAGTGAGCAGACGCTCCGGTCTCTCTCTGACCCTCGCAGTGAGCAGACACTCCGGTCTCTCTCTCTCTCTGACCCTCGCAGTGAGCAGACGCTCCGGTCTCTCGCTCTGACCCTCGCAGTGAGCAGACGCTCCGGTCTCTCTCTGACCCTCGGGGTGAGCAGAGGCTCCGGTCTCTCTCACTCCGACTCTCGCCGTGAGCAGACGCTCCGGTCTCTCGCTCTGACCCTCGCAGTGAGCAGACGCTCCGGTCTCTCTCTGACCCTCGCAGTGAGCAGACGCTCCGGTCTCTCTCTGACCCTCGCAGTGAGCAGACACTCCGGTCTCTCTCTCTCTCTGACCCTCGCAGTGAGCAGATGCTACGGTCTCTCTCACTCCGACTCTCGCCGTGAGCAGACGCTCCGGTCTCTCTCTCAGAAAAATAAATAAATAATACAAATAATAAAATAAACTTCGCTAGCCAAGCCGCCGGCCGCATCAGATGACCATTACATGTATGTATGATCTGTACGTGCAGTGTATTTGTACAGCGCTTTGAGAGTCATTGATAAAGCGCCATAATAAATATAAGGATTATTATTATTATTTATTATCAACCCGCTCAACCAGGGAACATACAGGGGTGCTCCAGACTCCGAGCGTTACTGCAGCATCTTCGCAGCACGCGCATCCCTCCCTTGCCAATTATGCGGAGCCCCCTGCCCACCCAGCCTTAGCATGCTTAGTCAGCTCTCCACCATCTCAAACACCTCACTCACCTTCCTCTCCATCACGCAACGCCTCAGACTTTAACCGTCTATCACCCGCAGGGAGGCAGGACGGCGTGCAACAATTTCAATGACCTAGGCTGCTCTTTTTCTAGCTGCCGCCTCATGCACATCTGCTCTTTCTGCGGCGGCGCTCATGCCAGGAGCACCTGCCCCCACAACCCAACTACATCAGCAGATTGACTAGCACGGCAACTCAGCACACCCGTCAAGATAAGCAACTTAGCTACCGCCTCAGCGAATCATCCAGATAGTCCGTTTACTTTCTCACCAAAGGCTTGACCCATGGTTTCCACCCAGGCTTAGCAATACTGCCTGACACATCTCACATCTGCCACAACCTTCAGTCCGCTTTAACAGAACCTCACACCTTTGACACCTTACTGGCCAAAGAAGTCAAAGAAGGATTCATGATAGGCCATTCAATAGTCCCCAAACAACCACAGACTCCCCCACGTGCTCCATCTTCTCGACTTCTTCTCACAGTCACTCCACCATCCTCACCCCCCTGCCACGGGCTGAGCACACTCATACAAATATTTGTCAGACCTTGGCATTCCTCCGTCTGAGGAGAAAACCTAAGGGCCTACAACCTCCATTGAGTTTCTAGGCATCACCCTGGACTCAATGTCTTTCCGGGCTTCTCTATCCTCAGAGGAAGTACAGCGCATCACTTTCCTCTTGTCAAACTACTTACAGGCAGACAGATGCACGAAACGGCAGCCGTTAGCCCTCCACGGCAAACGACTCTCATATTCACACTCCGGAATAAAACGGATCAGCTGGGAATTCTTTCCCCATCCACATCTTCCGCCTGAACTCGTATCCCAGCCATACGAGCCACTAACCAAATACTTCAGCGCAAGATACGATGCATACGCAACGCCTCAACACCCACTCTCTCTCACCGAAACAGGGAAAAGGGCCACACGTTTCTGGTTCCAGGAACACTTCCACAACGTGTCGCTCACTTTGGGGATATGCTCAGAATATTATTCGAGCCATTCCTCCCGCATTGGCGCAGCGTCCACAGCAGCTAGACCGGGCATCCCGTATACAACCATCTAGGCCCTCGGCCGCTCGTCATCCCAAGCGTATCACACTTACATCCGCAACAATCTTAATGATCTCAGACACGCACACGCTTAAGTCAGCTGCTTTAATCCGACTCTTTTGGGGGCCCGTAATCAGCCCACGCAGATCATGCCGGAGACGGAACCCCCACTCTGAGTCTCCCACTGCACGGACCACAGCTCGTCCTCCCAGATCATCTCTTCACCCCCTCATATCATCCACATGTTACTTCAATAAACGTACAAACATCACCTTGTTGTGGCGTGGTTCCTGCTAGTGAAATGAGGTTAAAATGTTAACATAGGTTCAGGAGCATGGCCACGCCTAAAACTCCGCCTCGAACCACGGCCACCCCTATTTATATTCGGCAAAACTTCCGGCCACTGCTCGTCTCCATCCTTTCAACCCACCCTCCCTCTCCCTTTCTACCCATACAGTTCCCCTTCCGACTCACACCGAGCGATACATCCACCCATCCCTTCTTCCCTCCCTCAACATCCCTACATCCCAACATCCCTCATCCCAACATCCCTACATCAACATCCCAACATCCCTCATCCCAACATCCCTACATCCCTACATCCCTCATCCCAACATCCCTACATCCCAACATCCCTCATCCCTACATCCCTCCCTCCCTCATCCCTTCATCCCTACATCCCAACATCCCTCATCCCTACATCCCTCCCTCCCTCCCCCCTTCATCCCAACATCCTCTGCCCGTCACCATCTATATTTAAACGGTGCACGTTCATATACTGCGTATACTAACACCTTAAATCCCAGGTATCGTCTGGGGGGCCCGTAATCAGCCCACGCAGATCATGCCGGAGACGGAACCCCCACTCTGAGTCTCCCACTGCACGGACCACAGCTCGTCCTCCCAGATCATCTCTTCACCCCCTCATATCATCCACATGTTACTTCAATAAACGTACAAACATCACCTTGTTGTGGCGTGGTTCCTGCTAGTGAAAAGAGGTCTGTTGAGTTCCCTGGTAATTATCAAATAGGAGCAGTTAAGTGAATACTGTTCAAGCAATACCTGTGTTTGTGTTTTATAGTGATTTCTCTATATTGATCCTTTCATAAATGTGAGGACTAAAGTGGCGAGAGACAAAGGGCTGTAAAAAATGAGTTTTATTGCAGTGGGGGATGTCGAGGTATGCAGCACAGGGGGTGTGGGCCAGGGGAGAGGAAATTCTGTTTGAGATCTCTGGCAGGCCAGGTTTAAAGGAAATCTATGTATCTTGAATAAGTATGTGTGAGTTTATACATTCCTGTGTGTTAATAGTTGAAGGAACAAAAGGTACATTTTTCCTCTCCAATATAGAGAGGTTTTTTATAGATTTCTGAAACAATGTTCCCTTTTTTGTTAGAAATAGATGAGCACAATAGTTTTTTCTTTGACTTTTTACCTGTTTATCAAAAGAGTGTTTTAAGCTATTTGTGAAGAAGGAAGATGCAGAATTAAGGGTGATTTCTGTTTGGAGTGTAAAGATTATCCCTGATAATGTTTTCTGGGTTAAACCATCGATAAGTTTTACAAATGGGGAGGGACATTTTCCTTGAGTTTTAATGAGGTGCCTTCCCAACACCTGTGGCTTTCAAAGCTGCCAGACGCTGATTTCCCTGTGAGATAGCGTTTTGGTATCTCCCCAATGAAACGCCACCCCTTCTTTGTATTAGGGAAATGTTTTTCTGGTGGTTCGCTCTCTCTTCATAGGCTGTCAAGACGAATAGGATGTCCGCAGTGCGTGAATAAGGGCGGGAGTACTCCACACATTGCTTATATGATTATTTGAATTGTATAAGTAATGTATTATATTATATCGTATTGCATTATACTACTTTGTTTAATTAAAACGGATTATTGTTTAACTGGTATCCTGTTGTCTTCTAATTCCTTCCCTGTTATGATTTCAAGCAGGACTCGTCAAAACAACACGCGGTGAGGAGTTGGGTTGTAAAAACCCCCACCTCGCAACAACTGACATAGTACTTCGACTTTGCACTTTTGACATTTGAAGTGAAGCTATTCCTTAGCTGCCTAAAACGCAGCCACTCTATCTCTGAGCCTGATTTCCTAGCCTTTGCCCAGGCCTTGTTTCTCTCATGAAGGAGACTAGACAGCTCAGCAGAAAACCAAGGATTGTCTCGTCCCTTTACTCTAAATTTACGCAGGGGTGCATGTCTATCAATGATCTCCATAAAACCAAGATAAAAATAAGACCATGCGGTTTCCACATCAGCACACAGATCGATTTTACCCCAATCAAAATCAAACAGATCATGCACAAAACCCTGCTCCACAAAATGTTTTATGTCTCTCTTGATGATAATGCGAGGTTTAACCTTTTGGACCTTAGTGTCCCTAATTGTGGCTACAACACAGTGATCGCTCAGATCATTTGCAAATACTCCCACAGATGAATATTTATGGGGAACATTAGTTAAAATGAGATCAATTAGGGAGGATTTATTAGAGGACTTAATATTTGGGCGAGTAGGACTGTCCACAATCTGAGTAACATTCAATGAGATACAAAGGTTTTTAAAATCCTCTGACACTGCAGTTAACCAGTCCCAGTTAAAATCTCCAAGTAGCACTATTTCCTTGTAGTCTAGTTGTGATAAAGGATTTGCTAGTGAAGACAAGGAGTCCTTGCCAGCTGAGGGGGGTCTGTAGCGGCCACCACCATGACCTGTTGACCCTTTGCCACTTCTATATTTAAGGCTAAAAATTCAAATTGCTTACTGATCGATTTGGAAACTAATGTGGTTACACTGAACTTATTCTTAACATAAATGGCAACGCCACCACCTTTATTAGGCCGGTCGGTACGATACACATTAAAACCATTTAAGGCAATGTCAGAGGCCAAAATAGACTTATTTAGCCATGTTTCAGATAAGACAATGACGTCAGCCTCAGTCGAGCTCGCCTAGACAAAATCTAGTTTACTTAACAGACTGCGCACATTCAAGTGGATGAAACCCAACCCAGACCTAGCTTTAAAATCAGCAGGAGTAGCGATCTGACTATTACTACTGGGTTAGGTTGTACATTTCCTGACAGTAATAACAACAAAAAAACAGGCATCTTTTCCTCTTAAACGACACACATACATTGTCATCTAATTTAGAAACACCGGAAAAGTCTGCGAGAGTGTGATTAGAGCTTAAGAAGCAGTCCTGAAGAACCATCATCGCAGGAAAATAAAAAAGACAAACATATTTGTCGAGCAGATTGACTGACAAGGCAACCGGTAATTGTTTGAGCAACACATCCGAACCTTTGCAGGGGATGCCCACTGCGGGTGGCAGAACAGACCTGCAATCCAGTAGTCTTCTCAGAATGACTAGAGATCTTCTCATAGTCCAAAACAGTTAACAGGCACAGTAGAATCACGATATGGGCCATTTTCCCAGACCAGCACAGCATCCGGATAGGCGTGCAAGCAGGCCCGAAATGTGGAGGCGCTCCGTTCTCCTCGCGATATCCCCGGTGCAGAACCTCCTCAGTACAGCAGGATAGGCGAAGCAGGACCAGCTCGAGGCGTAGAGGCGCTCCGGTCTCTCCGCGATATCCCCGTGGTAAAACGTCCTCGGCACCGTAGAGCACGACAGGTGGAGCAGGTGGATACAGGCCTCCGCTACAGCAGGTGTAAAGCAGGCCGCAGCCCGAAGACGAAGCCGCTCCGGTCTCTCCGTTATGCCCCCCGGGGGGAAATCTCGCCAGGACTGCAGCACACGACAAGTGGAAGCAGGTCCCCGCCACAGCACAACTGGGCAGGTGGAAAAAGGGGGCCCAAGCAACAACGTGCAGCCGCTCCGTCTCTCCGCGACTTCCTGGGAAAAACCTCCCCACAACAGCACAGGTGCACAGGTAAACCTCCTATCCACGCCGACGGAAGAGAGGCAGCCCTGCCCCTCACTTTCCACGCTCCGTGAGGCGGATGAGAAAATGTGCTCCGCTCGCGAAAATGTGCTCCGCTCGCGAAAATGCGCTCCGCTCGCGAAAATGCGCTCCGCTCGCTCTGATCGACGAGTGTAGAATGACAACAGGTAGATTGGTCAACAGTTTAGAGATGTCCCGCCCCTTAGCCTCATCACCTCAGCGTAATGTATTGTAAATGTGAAGTACTTACAATACTTCAAACTTTTCTCTGAAAAACCTATTTAGACTGCACAACCTACCTTACCGGCTGTGGCCATTTTTGCAGAAAAGCTTGGACTGAAAATTGCAGGAGTTGAGAAAGAAACACTACAAGAATGGCCAGTAAGAAGGAGAGAGGTTATATCTCTCACAGGCTCCGCCCTCTACTGGACTCTATGGGCACTCCCCTCAATCCTATCATGCAAGCATTCATCCACTGAGACTTTCTAGACGTAGCTGGCCCTGGGGCGGGCCTTCCTGAATGCGTGTGCATCTCACTGCATAAAAGGAGGCCACGCCTCCTTACTGTCATCCCTTTCTCTTTAGCAAGGCAGTGAACAACTGAGTGAAGAGAGACGGTTAGAGAAAAACATTAAAACGAAGAAAATGGACTCACCATTGGAGCGCCCCTGTCCTTTGTGTCCGGGCGTCATAGAAGGCGACGACCCCCACTGTCGGTGCATCGAGTGCCTGGGGTCCGACCACGCGGCGGCCAACCTGGGCCCGCTTGCAATCTGCAGCGCCTGCCAGCTGATTCCTCGCCTCGGCCACCATCAACGGCTGGCGCAGTTCGAGGGTTGCTACGTCTCGCTGGTGGAGGACCCAGAGCTCGACGTGGTGGAGATGGAGGACCTCGAGGTGTGAGTGCCCTTCGTGTTCGCCATTCCAGCGGACCGGGCGGGTCCGTGCGTCGGGTAGAGGGACGACGATGGCGACACCTCGTCGTCTGATATTTCCCGCGACCGCCAGGAAGGCCAACATCACAGGTCTGCACGAGAGGAATTCCCGGCCGTGATGGCTATGGTGGCGGAGCGTGCAGGCTTGCCGCTCCCCCCACCGCTGCCACCGAGGCCGCTGAGGCGCTGAGCCGCCTGCGCCGGCCTTCGTTTCACATCTGGCGGTGTGTGGAGGCCACGTGGTGGCAGCCACTGAGAACGAAGGTTCCGGTGGCTACATGGGCAATGGTTTGCAGTTTTTAACAACCTTTGTTTGTATTCTTATAATGCAGTGGTTCTCAAAGTGGGGGGCGCAGAGACATGACAGGGGGGGGGGGTGCGAGAGACCAGCAGGGGGGAAAAAAACTCATTAAAGCTCGGCTCTGTGTGTGGAACGAGACATTTTGTGTGCGTGCGCGAGCGAGAGAGAGAGAGCCCACCGGTACCGGAGATCGTTGATGTTAGCTTCTGGTGCTAGCGAGCTACACTAACGGATATAAGGAGTCTTTTCAACAACAAAGTGGAGGAGAGTCCTCTCCTGTCAGACTGAGAGACTCCGTGAGCTAAAGCAGTGGTTCTGAAACTTTTTTCAATAGTGTACCCCCTTTGAAAAGAAAATTCAGCCAAGTACCCCCTGATCAGCGCAGAAACTATTTGTTAGGGAAGAAATGCCTATATAAAGAGGTACAGTACAGCGCTGCACCATCAGTGTCTGATTTATTAAAACAACAACATTGTAACTGAGAAACACTTAAATGCTACATTTCAAATATTTACAATCCATCACTAAATCTATGGCAAACCAATTTTAACATCATGCAATAACACTAAGACGACATTAGTTGCATTGAACTGATCTTTTTAATAAGTTGTACTTACAATGTAGTGAGAAACATGGGCTTGTGCTTCACTGAGGATCTTTGTCATTCTGACAGGGAGGCAAACTGCAGTTATTACACTTCGTGTTTTGAAATATGTGTACTCTGTTCATATAAAACCCACACTGCTCAAACGTCCTTACTTTTCCTAAAATTGGTATATTTATTTATTTTGGGGCGTGGGGAATGAAGAGGAAAAAAAGATATGAGCATTTTATGAGCATGGGATTTTGACCCCTCATATAAACATATGCATAATGCTGCGCTATACTTTGCGGCCACATGCCGTTGCCAATCAACGCTTATTGTTTAGGTGTCCTTGGCTTTGATAAGCAGGCAGTCATATGATTAACTAGAACTACCTAGATCTGATAGATTTGGACATAAACGCGAGTGAAGTATAACCGGACGCGAGAGAGATCAGAGATCAGATCAGCGCTGCTGACGGAGAACATGCAGCTCTGCATGATCACAGCTCCGCCGCTGTGACGTGTTATCTGTGACTGTGTTATCTACTCTGGAACAAGCTAAACTAGTTATAAATATATTTATTCTTTACTGTCGGGTCACTTATTACAGGTTCAGCGAGCTGCACGAGACTGACGGGCAGTCAGGAGAGGGAGAGGAAAAGACCCCGTTTATTTTCCCCATTTTATTATCCAGAATTACTGTAAACCTTTGAATAAAGTAGTTACTATTAGTAGTTTGTTTAAATGCATTACTTAAGTTGTTTTTTTCATTAACATAAAATAAATCTCACGTACCCCCTGCAGTACTGCAACGTACCCCCATTTGAGAACCACTGAGCTCAAGGACTCTCTCAGTGTTATCTCAGTGGGTCTCAAACGTTTTGATCACCATTAATGTAAACAATTATTTCCGAGACACACGTTTATATGATCATTATAGTTATAAAAAAATAAGAAAATAAATTAAAAACAGGTATGAAATACTATATGACATTAAAAAATGAATAAAGTTTAAAAGGGGAGTGATTTGTAAAATATCCATAAAGAAATAGTAAATCTGTTTACAGTTCTGTTTCATATGGGTGTTGAGAGATGTATCCATAGATCTCTTCATTTTGCTCTCAAAGTGCACCAGATTGAAGCATTTAACTTCAATATTTAAAAATCTTCCCGGGGGAGCTTGCCCCAGTGCTAATTAAATAAATAAAGTGCTATTTTAATAGGTGTTGTGTGGACCTCACATAGCCCCCCCTATGTGAGGTCCACACAACACCTATAAAAATAGCACTTTACCCCTGCTTACACCTATATGCCGTGAGCTGAGCCTTCATTAGCCGCATTCACACCGCAGGACTTTCCCTGGTACTTTGGTTCTTTAGTTCCGTTAGTACCAATAATGTCGCGTTCACACCGCCGGGACTACTCAGTGCCGGGAACTCTTTTGGCCATTTTCAGTCCCTGCTAGAGAGGTGGTACGAACCTGGTGATAAAAGAGTGCCAATTTCTATTCTATTTCTATTGGCTGGGCGAATTGCAAACCACGCCCCGTTAGACTCTGATTTTTTTTTGTTAGGCAGCCATTTTTTTCCTCGCTACAAAACCACATCCACACCTGAGCGAGTAGTTTTTTTGTACTTTAAACCACACGTACTACAACACCGGAGCGGTGGAATGATGAGGAAGTGTCGGCGCTTCTGGCAATTTACTCCAAGGACGGGATGCAGCATCTTCTACAGAAAGCAGTTCCCAACTCCAAATGTTTTGAGCGATGTTCGCTACTTGAGCTGGGAATCGGATGCCGGGTAAAAATAAAGAAACTCAGGCAGGACTATAAAAAAATTAAAGACCACAATAATAAGAGTGGTAACAATTTTCTATTGTTATTATATATATATATATATATATATTGCCACTGTTTTTTAATACTGACACCTAACTTGCACTAAGGCGTGTCTGCTGCTATATATATTGCCACTGTTACATTGTTTTGAAACTACTTTAAAACAAACACACTGGCGAAGCTTTATTTATTGTGTCCCACCCCAAATTTGCAGAATAGAAGAATGTGAGAGCAGACAGGTGTCGGTGGTTGAATGTATCAGAAACACAAGTCTTACACACATAAACACAAGTAATTTATCATGTCATTTGTTTTAGATAAATAAGGGAAAAACACCAAACAAGGGTTGATGTCCTTTTCCAAATATATATATATATATATATATATATATATATATATATATATATATATAATAAATACATAAAGATAAAGTCCATTATTATAATGGGGTATTTTATTTGTAAATTACCCTTATGAACTCCATCATGTCTGAGGTCGGAAAGTAAACAAACGCCTCATACAGCGGATGGGCTTTATACCCCCTCCCCCGCGGAGCGCCCGTACATTAATGGGAAACCCTAAATGTTTGAGCACCCTCTATGAAACGTCAAGCTACCCCACAGCACCCCCAAAATAAATCTCTGGCGCCGCCACTGAGCCTGACTATTTGTGTTGGGGGGGCCGACTTTTTCTTTTCCAAAGCCTGACAGAAAAAGTTTGAGAACCACTGTTATAATGTAACACCATTGCCTGTGATCTGTTCATTACACATTGATATGGTCTGTATAAATATTGCATGTATACTGTGCATAATTTGATACATAATCATATTATCTGAATTGTATTGTGTGTATGAATATTGTGTCAAGATCCCTAAAAAGTAATTACCCAATTACCAATTGCTAATTAACTGCATTAACTGCAATTAGTTGCTTATGGATTACTTCAATACCATATATGCGAAAAAAGACAAGAGAAAATAAATGTCAATAATATGATTTTTATTCAATCTCAAGTAGTGATTTGATTATAGTTTTTTGGGCTGCAGGTCATTAAATGATTTGTGTGTACATTTAGTGAAAGCAACATAGTTTTCTTATTGTGGAGAGACACTCAGGACTGTCCGGATGCTGTGGAGCGAAAAAACTAAATTAGAGGTAAATCCTGAAGGATTGCAAAAGTACAGAAATAAGTGTAAACCTACCATTTGCCTTGCTTCATCAGTTCAATGGCATCATTGACCTGGGCCAGGGTCATGTTGTGGGTGATGAACTCATCCAGCTTCACCTTCTTGTCCAGGTAGCCTTTGACCATCTGAGGCACGCCATCCTTACTCTTAAATCCTGAGCCACAGAGAACAAACACATTTGGAAGCACATTTGATCTTGTCTCAATAATAATAATAATGGCTGAACGATTGCGTTATCAAGTATGAAGCCATCTGAGAACTATCACAGCACAGGTAGTGGAGATTAAATTAGGGGATTTAATTTCCAGTAATTCTACCGGCTAATAACAGCCCATACAAACAAGAAAAGCCTTGATTACCTGTCAACAAGAAAATTATTCGGGCCTTACAAATGGTAATTTGACTCACTGGCTCACATTACTTTATTACTAATAAGACACCCCTCTAGAGATTAACAACAAATCAAAAATCAATCTGATAGTGACAGTAGTGTCAATAGTTAGTCGGGATGGTCATATTTGATGGACAGGCGTCTGACCTCCAAACAGAGAACCCTTCCATGTGCGTCCAGCGATGAGCTGAATGGGTCGGGCAGCAACGTCGTACAAGTCTGTCCAGCCAACCAGAACGCTGACACCCCAACCTTTCACACAAGACTCCAAAGCATTGCGCTAGAACAAGAAACACAGATTATGATATTGTAAACCTAGTCATATTAGCACTGGTAGAGCCCTCTACTGGAATCTATTGGCTAAACTCTTCAGCAAGCAGTGAAAGACAAAAAAGCTTCGTTATAGCTCACACAGGACTGGCACACCAGTGGACTGTATCCCAATGATTGAAAGTCCTGTCCAGGTAGTACGTTTCTAAACTCGGTTGAGCCCTGGCCTAACCTTGTAAATGTCTAAAAAACAAGTTGTAAACACTCTTCACTGTGGCAGCTTGGATGGCATCACTGATTATACACTGAACAAAAATATAAACGCAACACTTTTGTTTTTGCTCCCAATTTTCATGAGATGAACTCAAAGATCTAAAACATTTTCTATATACACAAAATAACTATTTCTCTCAAATATTGTTCACAAATCTGAAAAAATCTGTGATAGTGAGCACTTCTCCTTTGCCGAGATAATCCATCCCACCTCACAGGTGTGGCATATCAAGATGCTGATTAGACAGCATGATTATTGCACAGGTGTGCCTTAGGCTGGCCACAATAAAAGGCCACTCTGAAACGTGCAGTTTTGCTTTATTGGGGGGGGTCCGAAAACCAGGCAGTATCTGGTGTGAGGGGTAGGGGTAGGGTTAGGGTAATGTTGTGAATCGAGTGGCCCATGGTAGTGGTGGGGTTATGTTATGGGCAGGCGTATGTAATGGACGACGAACACAGGCCACTCGATTCACAACATTACCCTACCCCTAACCCTATACCCCTAACCCTACCCCAGATACTGCCTGGTTTTCGGACCCCCCCAATAAAGCAAAAATGCACTGTGGCCTTTTATTGTGGCCATTCTAAGGCACACCTGATTTTTGAACAATATTTGAGGGAAATGGTTATTTTGTGTATATAGAAAATGTTTTAGATCTTTGAGTTCATCTCATAAAAAATGGGAGCAAAAACAAAAGTGTTGCGTTTATATTTTTGTTCAGTGTATGAGTGGGTGTGTGAATGGGTAAAAGTTGTCATGGTGGTCGAAAGACTAGAAAGGCACAATATAAAAGCAAGTCCAGTTACCATCGTGGGGAAGAGACATTCACCACATTCACCACTGCCTGCATTGGGGAGGGGATTTAGCCTGCTCTTCCGGCACCAGCATTTGGGTTAGGGAACCCTAACCACTTGACCCTGAACTGGGGGATGGTACAATATTTGGCCACCATCAACCATCTTTTTCTGCATATAACAGCATGACCGAACACTGCTCCTGTCACCCTCTTTCCAACAAAGGAGGGATGAAACAAGGCAAGGGCTAAAGCCTCTTTCTTGGCCATGGCATGAACCATCATATCATGGTTTGATGACTGCATCTACCAGGGTTATGTGAAGCTATTAAGTAACTGCGAGAAACGGGTGTTGCGTATGTTGATGAACAGATCCCCTTCCTCTTCCTAATCCCAAGCAAGTTTGCTTCACCACTTTCAGGGAAGCGCTCAGCAGGCTTTGCAGTCCGGTGTCTTCTGAACATTGCAAAAAGCTCGGCAGTAGTTAGAAAACTTTAATATAACAAGCTTTTGTCAATGAATGTACATATATTTGATGTGCCTCACCATGACTCCAACATTCCCGACACATTCCAGGGAGAAGTCCACTCCTCCGTCAGTCATCTCAGACAGAACTTGGCTGATGGGTTTACTGTGATCCTTGGGGTTCACGAAGTCGGTCGCCCCAAACACCTTGGCCTTCTCAGCCTTCTCTGGATTGATGTCAACAGCGATGATCCTCTTGGCTCCTGCAGCCTTGCAGCCCATAACTGCAGCCAAACCCACGGCTCCCAGGCCGAACACAGCACATGTAGAGTCTGGTTCCACCTAAATGTACCAGACTTTGTCAACACTGTTTTACTGATTTATTTCTTAAAACCGTATAAATGGGCATGGACAAATGTCCTGAACAGGGAAATTAGCTATAGATACAGTAACTAAACACATTTTTTGTACCAGGTTGTAAACATGTTTATTTCTCCTGTAAATGTAGGCATGTTAACATCAGGGGCAAAGAGAGTTTTGGTAGCAATTCGATGAGATGCAGTTTTTGGTACTTATGTATTCGCTTCTCTGCTCAGCCCCAGAGAATTCTTCTTAGATTTTCCCCCAACAATCAAAATACATACCTTAGCAGTATTAACTGCTGCTCCATATCCTGTAGAGATCCCACAGCCAAGGAGACAGACTTTGTCCAGAGGGGCAGCAGGGTCGATCTTAGCCACAGCCATCTGGTTAACCACAGTGTACTCAGAGAAAGTGCTGGTCCCCATAAACTGCAGCACCTTCTTGCCTTTGCAGGTAAACCTGGAGTCTTCTACTGACATCACATCATAACAATCAGCAGCCCTGAATAGAGAATTTCTTAAAATGAAAATACAACCTGAGACTAAATGTTTTCATGGAACCTGTTTTATCAGTGTGGAACAAAACGTTTTTTCACATGAGCAAAGTGACCGATAGTATAAAAACCAAAGACCCAAACGGTGTCACCTGCACACAACAACTAAAGACGCTTTACTGACATAGTGACCAATAAGCCATATGTAGATACATACTGCATGCAATGTTAATATTCCTGAAATGGGTCTGTAACCTTATGACTACCTCCTGAATTTATAAAGTAAAGACATAAGAAGATAGAGATGAGCTCACCATCCTTTCTCACACTGGTTGGTTTTGGGACTCTTACAGAAGCGACATTCTCTGCACTGGGAGATGAACAGAGGAATGACCCTGTCTCCTGTAATTCAAAAACAATTGATAGTCCAAAAAGATGCCTTAGTTAGTGTTGATGATAACATTTCTGCAAAAACTTCCAATGGAGAAAAAAACACAAGCTGGTGGACAAATTAAGGTTGTTGAGGTTGTTCGCTTTAACTGACCTGTTTTAAATTCAGTGACTCCAGGCCCGACGCTCTCTACGATGCCGGCTCCCTCATGGCCGAGGACTGCTGGGAAGCCATCTTTATGCATACTCTCAAACAGATGGTACAGGTCGGTGTGGCACACACTTGTTGCCACAATCTGGCCAGAGACAATTAAAAAAATGTGCTTTCCAAAACCAACAGTGAAATTAAATGAATTACATTGTGTGTTTATCTGAACCAACAACATTAACATGTCTGGCTATCTTAACTGAAATAGAAACCAAGTTTAGCTTCTATTTCTATTTTGATGCTGTATGATGTCCTTTTGTTGTTCTGTTTATGTTTTTGTTTCATGTGGAACTACTTGAGCAGGTCTCCCTTGAAAAAGAGATCAATGATCTCAATGGGATTTATCTGTATAAATAAAGGTTTGAAATGAAATGAAATGAATTTCAGTTAAGCTAGCCAAGTAGCTTTACGTTAGCTAATAACATTTTGCAGGGTTACAACATTTTGTAAAATTGAACTAGCTGTTAACCTAATGCTCATGTCTAACATAATATCATGTTGAAACCTTAAATGTTTCATAAATGGAATTAATGGTGTGTTTATCTGTGCTAACAACAATAACATGACTGGCTAGTTCAACTGAGGTATAAACTAAGCTTACTTGGCCTTACTTCAGTTAAACCCGCCAAGGATCATTACTTTAGCTAAGAACATTTTGTAGAGTTACAGGTTTTGTGCAAGCTAAGTGTTAGCTATTAAGCTAATTTCACCTTATTCATGTTCATGTCTAAAATAATAGCATGTTTAAATCTGAAATTATTCATGTTTTTTCACCTATTATGCAAAATCCACTTTTTCATGTCTTAGGGTGCATTCACACCTAATAGTCCGCACTCTGGTGCGCACCAGACGACAGTTTGTTACATTGTTTCATTTTTCAGAAGGTTCGGTTTGCATTCACACGGGCAAAACTCAAACGGACTATAAACTTTAAACACAAGTCATGTGCTCGGAAATGCTGTTCAACCATTGGTCAGACATTAAGGGGGTACAAACACAAATCCCGGCAATTTCTAGCGGAGCCTCCGCCATGGAGCATCGGCACTTTCGGCAGGCTATTCTCATGCTGCTGTTAGTCTGGAGATCAACAGACATATGATTATATAATCAGACAACGTCCGTTAAAAAACATTATTACATGGCTTTGTTGAATACTCGATTCTGATTGGTCAATTCAAAACACGTGACACGTTTTTAATCCAGAACAGACAGACCGCTGTCAAGGATTTATTGACCGTTGTTAAGGACGCTCACATCTGCACAAAGAAGTCCGTTCGATTTAACTGTATACAGTTTGGCTGAAACGAACTGACAAGACAAGAGCGACAAGAAAACAGCGGAGAAGTAACGGGCAGAAACCCTCCTTTTTACGCAGCGGTCCAGACATAGGTCAGACGGCGACACATATTCAGTTGCCAGTTACTTTGGCATTAGGGCAGGGATATCTATATACTTCCCAAGGTTTGACATAATGAATTGTGCTACTTTTAAAGCAAGCAACGATTTTTTCAAATCTGTAATCAGAAAGATCCTCAAAAACGCTATCTAAGCAGTTCCTGCCGTTGCTACGTTAGTTCAAACAGTAACAACGGACTATTTTTCTTAGCGGATGCATGTAAATTTAAATACATACAACTATTTTTTAAATCAATAAAATAATTTTCTAAATCCACAAAAGCATTTCAATTAATATTGGGAGTCATGTCGTTACTTTGTTGAGAATGTGGCCATGTAATAAGCGGGATAATGTGCAGCAGCGCGGTCATTATGGGGAAAAGAACACCTTCATGTCGATCTAGATCGCTTCGCGTCGGGCTCCTGATCAGCCTGTCGGTGTTCTTTTCCTGTTTATCCATGAGAGACGTTCTGCAGAGGAGGGGCGTTTCACCGACGACAGGTGTTCTTACTTTTATGTAGCTGACGGAGAATGTTTACTTTACACGACACTGTTCAACACTTAATTCTGCTTTACTCTTTAACTAAACAACCGCGGATGTCTTGAAAGACTCTTTCGCTAAAGATTTTTGAAGATATCTGCGTTCTTGTGACACGTAAATACTGCGCTTCCTATGTTTTGGTGCGGACTGCGTTCACACCAGCAATGAACCGCTCCAGAGTTCGCAAGCAAGCGCTCCGAGACCACCTATTTTAGCGGACCAGAGTCCGGTTGTTTAGTTCACTTAAGAGGTCTCGGACTGCGTTCACACCGACCCAAATGAACCGCACCAAGCGGCTAAACGCACCAGGGTTCGATTCAACCGGACTATACAAGGCAGGTGTGAACGCACCCTTATACATAAATATGTGTCCCTTCTGTGTTAAGAGAATCGGAAAGTAAAGTCTCTTTTTGTCCTGATCCATCTATATAAAAACCTGTCTGAAAATGAGCTGATCAGATTTTGGCCACCGACTCGAGATACACGTTTTGTTATATTCCATGGAATGCTCTTAACATCCCGATAGCAATGAATATCTTAAGTGCTTTGACAAAAAATCCATTAAAAAATGTCATCTGTGGAAGCCGTAGTACTGTAAAAAGCACGACCAATCATTTTAGCTGGCCCGGCTAAAATAACTGGATGGCCTACCTGCCTGTCAGCCTTCCATCTGTACACAAACTTATCTCGTGCCCTCATTGGTCATGTGCGTATTCGTGTGTGTTGGAGGAGGGGCTCTGTAAGGACGTGGCCAGCAGCAGCTCATTAGCATTAAAGCTACAGACACAGAATTAGCACTTTTGAAACAGAGTGGTATGGCATGCTACAATGATCTGTATGGCATGCTACAATGATCGGTATTACGAGCCAAATACTTCAGAGACATGATTTGTATGTATCTGAGACCTATGATATATTGTTGCAAAAGTGTATAATAGGACCTTTAATATTGAAAATAACATGTCATTGAAATTGTTTGAGAAATATATACATTTATATAGTTTACAACTAGTCTTACCCAGGATAGAATGGTGTTGATGAAATGCAGCCAATGCGCTGTGTATGAATGAGTAAGGTCTGTGCTGTGTAGATGGTAATTGTCTCTCACCTTGATGCGGACCTCGTTGGCCTTGGGCGGAGCTACTTCAATCTCCTCCATCACCAAAGGCTTGTTGGGCTCCCAGGCCACTGCTGCCTTGCACTTGATGACCTGCAGCACAGTGATGCAGCATGAACTCTCCCATACTGGGTGCTGCCTGTTTGCAATAAGGATTTATGGCAGTTTACGGACACCCTTAAAGCACTGCACCCATGCCTTGTTGAGGATTATATGAAATCTTACTTCCCTCTGTAATATATTTCAAGGTGAACACTCATCTAGAGGCAACAAGTAGATTTATATGCCATCATGCTAATGATCATCACTGCTTACATTATCAAGGGATTTGACATATCCGCTGAATTTGCTTTATTACATTACATTATAAGAGTATTAATCTCTCTGATACAGTTGCTCCTGAAAAAGCAAACGTCACATGACATCAAACAGTTAAAAGTCCACACAATTATTTGGCAGTATTTTGATACAAGCATAACAATTATGTGTTTGGTGAAGTATCACTTAGTGAAACAGCTGTTAACACACTTGGTAAATAAAATGTCCCCTTGGTAACGTTTTTTTTTTCCACTGTCCACATCCAAAGAATCCTTGGGTTTCCATCATGATCTTGTTTGGCTTCATACCCTCTCATCCTTGCCAATATCCACAGTTGCGCAAATATGTCTGGATAGTTTCAGACTGTGACACATCAGACGAGTAAATACAATATCAGGGGCACAGGGTACAGAAACAGAAATACAGTATATAATTCATTTAACATAGTGTTCGCAGTAAAAAAAAACTCATTCTTAGTCGGTTTGAATAAAGTAAACATGTATGTGAATTACATTAACACTGCACATGATGTTATTGAAGCACACTGAAAGAAGTTTCCAGGTATCAGTTTGGTATAATCTAACCATCCAGATAATAATATCTTTATGATCATTACAATCTTAAAATGATTCTCAATAATAGCCTCAGTATGTGGTTACAGCACATGCAACCTTACTTCAATACATGTCTTTTCAGTAGTTAATAACAGTACTCCATGATTTAATATTGTACCTACATTACCAGCTGTAGCCATTTCTCAGTGTCAGAAAGTTTGGAGTAGAGAAAGAAACACTGCCGGACTGGAGAGTGAGGAAGAGAGAACCTGGATTTGAGTTTTAAACAACGCTGCCAGAAAAAACTGTTGTGCAAACATTAAGATGGGCAGGGTCTAATCGTAAAGTAAGGCACACAATATGAATCCAACTGAATTTAAAAGTGTGTTTATAAGTGTTGCTCTTGGCAAGGCAAGGAAAGGCAAGTGTATTTATATAGTACCGTTCAACACAAGGCAATTCAAAGTGCTTTACAAAAATGTAAGTGGTAAGTTTCAGAAACCGGCTCGAGTGCACTACAATTTGAAAGTACACAGCCGAAAAGAATCCGCCCCTTCCTTCAGACTTCCTTACAGAGCACCTCCTCCAACACACATGAACGCGCACATGACTTACGCCCGTCTACACTACAGGCATCGAAAAATGCTTTCAACGCTTCGCCCATTCACTTGAATGGGGTGACGTAGTTGATTTTGAATCTTCGCCGAACTGCATTGTTGGGAGCATGGCATGGCTTTGCAAGCATCACGAGCATCTATCGGCATCAAAAATTGAACAATGTTCAACTTTTGAGGCTCGATGCTTGGCATCAGCCAATCAAATCCCGCGTATGCAAATGTGACAGTACAAGGGCTAGCCAATCAAACCGCGTGTATGCTGGGAGAGACTACGCAGGTCATTTCCTCATATTCAAAAAAATGGAGCGGTAGTGAATCACCCGGTGCTGTATGATCAGTCTCTGTTGTGTTCATCTACCGGGATACAAACCGGAGGAGCCAGGCATGGAGGGAGGTGGCAGAGACAGTGGATGAAACAGGGGGTTACGTATTGTAACCCTAGTATATAAGCACAGGCGGAGCCCTCTACTGGACTCTATGGGTACTACTCTCTATCATGCTGTGCGTGCTTTCACCTACTGAGTTTTACGTAAATGTAGCCGGCCAATCGGGGCGAGCCTACCTGAATGCGCGCGCAGGCCCACAGTATATAAGGCGGCTACACCCGCAGCCCATTATCCTATACACTCTTCAGCGAGCGGACTAGGAAAGACAGGGCCTCCAGGTAGAGGGCTCCGCCTGTGCTTATATAAATAGGGTTATAATACGTAACCCCCTGTTATATTTCACACATGCCCCGATGCATACACGCCCTGTCATCCACCAACATCAGCCCACCACACCGTCCCTGACCGGCTTTTGGCTAACATCCAGTGCATCCCCACTTCCTCCCATCCGGTTGTAACCGCAGAGAAGCCGG
Source organism: Pseudochaenichthys georgianus (assembly GCF_902827115.2). Lineage (NCBI taxonomy): Eukaryota > Metazoa > Chordata > Actinopteri > Perciformes > Channichthyidae > Pseudochaenichthys > Pseudochaenichthys georgianus. The sequence goes on from NC_047524.1 coordinate 26,654,221, forward strand.
GGCCGCAATTTGGATAAGGCACACTCACGTGCATATGTCTTCTACACTCACGCCGCTGAATAAGGCTGTTGACACAGCCACAGCCCATGTAGAATGTGCACGGACCCCAGTGGGGAGGGCTCTCCCCGCCTGTCCATAGGCATGTGTAATACACTCGCAGAGCCATCCTGCTCGGCGTTTCTTGGAGAGAGCTTTTCCAGCCACCCCATCCCCAAAGCACACAAACAGTTGGTCAGTGCGTCTAATGGCAGCCGTGCGCTCTACATAGCATGCTAGCGCCCGCACTGGGCAGAGGAGGTGCAGCTTAGCCTCCCTGGTCCCAACATGGGGTGGAGGATTAAAGCCACCTAACTGAATAGCCCTTGATCTGAATGAACTCCTCATACTCTTAGGAGTAAAGGAGGGGTTCGGCCTGAGTGTCGCCCCGCTACGGTCACCCCGGATCAACAGACAGCTTGGGTGCACCGACAGAGCGGTCAACTCAGACACTCTTTTGGCCGAAGTCAAGGCAAGCAGCAATGCTGTCTTCCATGACAGTGCTTTCAGGGAGGAAAGCTCCAGAGGCTCAAATGGTTCTGTGACCAGAGCCTCGAGCACAAACGGCAGGTCCCACTGTGGGCCGGAGGCATGCACTACTGGGCGCTGCCTCCTGACCCCCTGCAAAAACCGCGTCATAAGCGGCTGACTGAAGGCTGACCTGCCTCCAAATCCCTCATGGCAGGACGAAATGGCTGCTGCATACACCTTAATTGTGGAATGAGCCAGCCCCCTGTCCACCAGTATCTGTAAGTAGGTAAGAATAGAGCCCAGCGTGCACAACAGAGGCTCTAGACTCCTTCCTTCACACCATCGCCGGAATCCCGCCCACTTTGGCCTGTAACAGGCTGTGGTAGATTCTGCTCTTGCTGCTTGGATAGTCTGAATAACATTGTCAGACAGCCCCACCTGTCTCAGCCTGTCCCTCTCAGGAGCCAAGCCTGGAGAGGTTGGCCCAGAGTGGGTAACGCCCCTATTGCACCTACTTCCTGAGACAGCGCTCCCCAGACCTGAGGAATCACCCAGGGCTGGCCTCTCAAACATTAGTTTCAAGTCTTTTCAAAACAACATTTTGCAAACTGTGGATCCATTCAGGGTTATGATTAGGGTTATAAAAGCATGCTATGCTTAGGGGTATGGCATTATTGTGTTGAACAAGCCCTACCGTAGCATTGGTGTAGTAAAGAACCATAAAGACACTGCTGTGAATTTCTGCTAGTTACTGTTAGGGATTAATTTTGTCTTTACTCCTAGACATTTTACCTTATTTTGTGTGTTGACATTTATGACCATCCCTGCTTCTAATCTCCCGTAAGGAATGTGTTAATGCAGTCGTATGTTGATTTTACAGCCTGACCTGCAGGGCACAGGGAGGTTTTGCGAGTGTGAGAACGCTGACTTTCAAAGCTCCAGAGATGTGAGAGACATCTCCTGTGTCTGTAGATGTTTACGCCCATCCCCAATATGTGGATTTGACTCTCTGTAAACTAGTTAAAAGGTCTACCAAGATGCGAGGCTGATCAGATTTGACATGGCAAACCACCCGTGCAGTCAGAACCTTTGACTGTGTGACTTGTGATGTGAATTTCTCCGGCCGATGCTTGTATTAAATATCAATCCTCCTTCATGAGTCGGTGACTCCCACTGCATTGCTACACAGAAGTTTCCTCCATAGTTACTACATGTAGTTTTTTGGCTGGTCCAATTACCATCACAATTTCAATCACTTTAATCACGGATGCACCTTACTAACTTAGCTAAATTGCTAGCTATTATTCCCCTGTTGTGTTCAGGTCAAATCTGACCGATTTACTACTTTCAAATCAAATCAAGTTTCATTTATATAGCACATTTATAAACAATTTTTGGTCGAGCCAAAGTGCTGTACATATAATACAAATAGCCTACAGTAGAGACACTTTACAGCAAATACAACAGCACAGATTGTTCAGAATATCAGTATGAGAAAAATGACACCCTCTATCCTTAGACCCTCACATCGTAAAAGGAAAAACATCCAGAGAAAACCCACAGTTTAAAGGGGAAAATGGGAGAAACCTCAGGGAGAGCAACAGAGGAGGGATCCCTCTCCCAGGACGTGCAATAGATTCCGTGTGTAAATCGAAGAGATAATACATTTTACAGCATATAGACCGAATGTTATCAATTGATGTTTCATCAATCATAACATTTGTGTTATATCTCTCACAGGCTCCGCCCTCTACTGGACTCTATGGGTACTACCCTATCATGCAAGCATTCACCTACTGAGATTTCTATAGACGTAGCCGGCCCCGGGGCGGGCCTACCTGAATGCGTGCGCATCTCACTTCCGTATAAAAGGAGGCCTCGCCTCCTGACCACCATCCTTTACTCTTCAGCGAGCGGAGGTGATAGCCTAGCACTGAGTCCGAGACGTATTTTTTGAGAGAAAGGAAGAAAGAGAAAGAAAGATAGCGTGCGCCGATCCCCACCACCTCTGCTCCGAGTGTTTGGGGGACCAGGATATGGCTAAGGCGGTGCCATTTCACATTCGCCATTCCTTCCGAGTCCGGCGTCCATGGAAGTCCACCGCCCAGGGCTGTACTCTCCCTGGATGATGATCATGGCGGCGGGTGTGTGGGCTACTCGCTCATTGCTAGAGATGCCCCCCGCCTCACCAGGTCAGAGCGATTATTGGGCCGCAAGGCCGAATAAGTAGCTTGGTCCACGAGCCTTGCCCCAGTTTATCAGTTCATACAATTCAATTCAAATTCAAAAGCTTTTATTGTCATTGTACATATATACAACGAGATTCATGGTTGCTGCTCCAGCGAGTGCTTTAAAAACAGACATATTAAAACACAAAATAAAAGGTCTGACAGTTACGACCAGCAAGTAGTGCACACAGCTTCGGATCGTCAAGTAGATGACCAGGATTAATAAATAAATAAATAGATGAATAAAATAGAATTATGATAAAATATATATATATGATAAATATTACAGTATACATAAAAACAGACCAGGATTATTGCACAGTGGGGATGTGGGGAGTTATTTTTGTGTGTTTAATGTCCTAATGGCCCATGGGAAGAAACTGTTTGTGAGTCTGGAGGTGCGGGCTTTCAGTGAACGGTAGCGCCGGCCCGAGGGCAGCAGGTGGAACAGATGACGGGCTGGGTGGGATGAGTCCTTCAGGATGGAACTGGTCCTCCTGAGGCAGCGAGACCTGGTGATGTCTTCCAGGGAGGGCAGAGGGCAGCCAATAATCCTCTGGGCCGTGTTAATGACCCTCTGCAGAGCCTTCCTGTCGGCAGCCGAGCACCCTGCATACCAAGCAGAGATGCAGTATGTGAGGACGCTCTCAACTGTCGAGCGATAGAAGGTCACCAGCAGCTTCTGATTCAGATGGTTCTTTCTGAGCAGTCTCAGGAAGTACAGTCGCTGCTGGGCCTTCTTTATCACTACCGTGGTGTTTGTGGACCAGGTGAGCTCCTGGGAGATGTGGACTCCCAGGAATTTAAATGAAGGCACCCTCTCTACACAGTCCCCATTAATGTAGAGGGGGCGTGGTCTATGCTTGTTCTCCTGAAATCGATAATGATTTCTTTCGTTTTTATGGAGTTAAGCAGTAGGTTGTTGACCGCGCACCACTCCGTCAGTTTACGGACCTCCTCTCTATAGGCTGTCTCATCACCTCCTGAGACGAGCCCGATGACAGTGGTGTCGTCTGCATATTTAATGATGGTGTTTGAAGGGTAGGTGGGAGAGCAGTCATGTGTGTATAAGGCATACAGGAGTGGACTTAGCACACAGCCCTGGGGAGAGCCAGTGCTGAGTGTTAGGGTGGAAGAGAGATGGGAGCCCAGTTTCACACATTGTGGTCTGTTTGTGAGGAAATCCTTTATCCAGGCACAGGTGGAGGGGGGCAGGTGGAGGTCAAGAAGTTTATTGATGAGGATGTCAGGGATGATGGTGTTAAAGGCTGAGCTGTAATCTATGAAGAGAAGTCTAACATAGTTCCCTGGATGTTCCAGGTGGCTTAGTGTGGTGTGGAGGGTTATGGCAATGGCATCCTCCGTGGAGCGGTTTGTCCTGAAGGCAAACTGATGAGGATCGAAGGCTGAGGGGAGGCAGGCCTTGATGTGATGCGAGACCAACCGCTCAAAGCATTTCATAACTACCGATGTTAGGGCAATGGGCCTGAAGTTGTTTAGGCAGCTGTTGGCTGCTGTTGTTTTGGGGGCGGGGATTATGATTGCTGATTTTAAGCATGATGGGATGATGGCTTGGGTCAGGGAGAGATTAAAAATCCTGGTGAAAATCTCAGATAGTTGGTCCGCACATGACACAAGTACCTTCCCAGGTACACCGTCAGGTCCTGCAGCTTTCCTGGGGTTCACTAACCTCAGTTCTCGTCTCACTTGGTGTTGATGAAGTGTTAGTGAGGTGCTGCTGTAGACTGGAGGGGGCGCTGTTTGTCTGACTGCCTCAAATCGTGCAAAGAAACTGTTTAATTCCTCTGCTAGCAAGGCGTCAGAATGGACTGTTGTAGTGATCCTGCCCTGGTAATTTGTGAGGTTCTGTATTCCCTGCCATATTTGCCGTGGGTTGTTACTGTCCTGACTGAGCTCAGGCACCTGCAGCCTTGGCTGTTGGGCTCTCAGTGTTTTGTCTCCCTTTTCCTGCCTGTTGGCATCAGCTGATAGAGGTGTTATACTTCTATCTTGTTATGCACAATGTTGATTATTCTCTCTGAACTAGCTAAATACATGGGTCTGGGGTAGAGATCTTCAGAATTGATTGTGGCATCTTAACCGTGTGGTCAAACCGTGGCCCGTGACATGTCTTGTGAATTCTCCGGCCGAAGCTCCAAATAAACCGTCAGTGTTTGCCATCAAAGCTCCGGCTCTCCATCGTGTCTCTCTTTGAGTCCTGACTCCAATTGCTTCAGAAGTTTCCCCCACAGTTATGAATTGCTCCCGGGTTGGAGGCAACTAGGGCCGACATTAACGAAAGGAGTTTCATATGCTTCCTGCATAATAATTATTAATAATGTACGGAAGAAAAATTGGAGCAGGATCACATTTATCTATTTCAGTACAGCTGCTCCTGAAAAGAGAGTTTAAAGTCCACAAAAGTCACCTTGTAAAGTATTACATTTAATAAATCATTCATAAATGAAGGGATTGGACTTTAAGTGTCTTTGGCTTCTTTATTAAATTCCACAGTGGAACTTGAATTGTTAGGTTTTAACCATGACCATGTTGACTTTCTGTCCCCTGATATTTGCCAATATCCACAGTTTCACAGAAATGTTTGGATAGTTTCCAACTAAGTCAAACAAGGACATGCAATATTTAACTTTGGCAGAGGAGGGAAACATACACGATATTCCAAGTTAGTTTGAGTTAAATATACATACTGTAAGGGAAACTTCTGTTGCAATGGAAATCAGGACTCAGAGAGACACGGGAGGAGCAGGAATTCTGAATGTCAAACACTGGGATTTATTGAGAGATCCAACGGCCGGGAGAGATTACACAGCATAGTCACATTTTCATGTGGTCCACCTTGCAATCTCTGAAGACATAGCTAAAATACATGACGACCCCCACTGTCGGTGCATCGAGTGCCTGGGGTCCGACCACGCGGCGGCCAACCTGGGCCCGCTTGCAATCTGCAGCGCCTGCCAGCTGATTCCTCGCCCCGGCCACCATCAACGGCTGGCGCAGTTCGAGGGTTGCTACGTCTCGCTGGTGGAGGACCCAGAGCTCGACGTGGTGGAGATGGAGGACCTCGAGGTGTGAGTGCCCTTCGTGTTCGCCATTCCAGTGGACCGGGCGGGTCCGTGCGTCGGGTAGAACAACGACGATGGCGACACCTCGTCGTCTGATATTTCCCGCGACCGCCAGAAAGGCCAACATCACAGGTCTGCACGAGAGGACTTCCCGGCCGTGATGGCTATGGTGGCGGAGCGTGCAGGCTTGCCGCTCCCCCCACCGCTGCCACCGAGGCCGCTGAGCCGCCTGCGCCGGCTTTCGTTTCACATCTGGCGGTGTGTGGAGGCCACGTGGTGGCAGCCACTGAGAACGAAGGCTCCGGTGGCTACATGGGCAACGGTTTGCAGTTTTTAACAACCTTTGTTTGTATTCTTATAATGCAGTGGTTCTCAAAGTGGGGGGCGCAGAGACATGACAGGGGGGGGGGGGGCGCGAGAGACCAGCAGGGGGGAAAAAAACTCATTAAAGCTCGGCTCTGTGTGTGGAACGAGCCATTTTGTGTGCGTGCGCGAGCGAGAGAGAGAGAGCCCACCGGTACCGGAGATCGTTGATGTTAGCTTCTGGTGCTAGCGAGCTACACTAACGGATATAAGGAGTCTTTTCAACAACAAAGTGGAGGAGAGTCCTCTCCTGTCAGACTGAGAGACTCCGTGAGCTAAAGCAGTGGTTCTGAAACTTTTTTCAATAGTGTACCCCCTTTGAAAAGAAAATTCAGCCAAGTACCCCCTGATCAGCGCAGAAACTATTTGTTAGGGAAGAAATGCCTATATAAAGAGGTACAGTACAGCGCTGCACCATCAGTGTCTGATTTATTAAAACAACAACATTGTAACTGAGAAACACTTAAATGCTACATTTCAAATGTTTACAATCCATCACTAAATCTATGGCAAACCAATTTTAACATCATGCAATAACACTAAGACGACATTAGTTGCATTGAACTGATCTTTTTAATAAGTTGTACTTACAATGTAGTGAGAAACATGGGCTTGTGCTTCACTGAGGATCTTTGTCATTCTGACAGGGAGGCAAACTGCAGTTATTACACTTCTCGTTTTGAAATATGTGTACTCTGTTCATATAAAACCCACACTGCTCAAACGTCCTTACTTTTCCTAAAATTGGTATATTTATTTATTTTGGGGCGTGGGGAATGAAGAGGAAAAAAAGATATGAGCATTTTATGAGCATGGGATTTTGACCCCTCATATAAACATATGCATAATGCTGCGCTATACTTTGCGGCCACATGCCGTTGCCAATCAACGCTTATTGTTTAGGTGTCCTTGGCTTTGATAAGCAGGCAGTCATATGATTAACTAGAACTACCTAGATCTGATAGATTTGGACATAAACGCGAGTGAAGTATAACCGGACGCGAGAGAGATCAGAGATCAGATCAGCGCTGCTGACGGAGAACATGCAGCTCTGCATGATCACAGCTCCGCCGCTGTGAGGTGTTATCTGTGACTGTGTTATCTACTCTGGAACAAGCTAAACTAGTTATAAATATATTTATTCTTTACTGTCGGGTCACTTATTACAGGTTCAGCGAGCTGCACGAGACTGACGGGCAGTCAGGAGAGGGAGAGGAAAAGACCCCGTTTATTTTCCCCATTTTATTATCCAGAATTACTGTAAACCTTTGAATAAAGTAGTTACTATTAGTAGTTTGTTTAAATGCATTACTTATGTTGTTTTTTTCATTAACATAAAATAAATCTCACGTACCCCCTGCAGTACTGCAACGTACCCCCATTTGAGAACCACTGAGCTCAAGGACTCTCTCAGAGTTATCTCAGTGGGTCTCAAACATTTTGATCACCATTAATGTAAACAATTATTTCCGAGACACACGTTTATATGATCATTATAGTTATAAAAAAATAAGAAAATAAATAAAAAACAGGTATGAAATACTATATGACATTAAAAAATGAATAAAGTTTAAAAGGGGAGTGATTTGTAAAATATCCATAAAGAAATAGTAAATCTGTTTACAGTTCTGTTTCATCTGGGTGTTGAGAGATGTATCCATAGATCTCTTCATTTTGCTCTCAAAGTGCACCCGATTGAAGCATTTAACTTCAATATTTAAAAATCTTCCCGGGGGAGCTTGCCCCAGTGCTAATTAAATAAATAAAGTGCTATTTTAATAGGTGTTGTGTGGACCTCACATAGCCCCCCCTATGTGAGGTCCACACAACACCTATACAAATAGCACTTTACCCCTGCTTACACCTATATGCCGTGAGCTGATATTGAGCCTTCATTGTAACAGTCGCGGGTACATTGTGTATTTGCGTGGGGGATTGTTGCAGTAGAAAATTCCACTGTAGCGCCCGTACATTAATGGGAAACCCTAAATGTTTGAGCACCCTCTATGAAACGTCAAGCTACCCCACAGCACCCCCAAAATAAATCTCTGGCGCAAAGGGGGGGCCTGACAGAAAAAGTTTGAGAACCACTGTTATAATGTAACACCATTGCCTGTGATCTGTTCATTACACATTGATATGGTCTGTATAAATATTGCATGTATACTGTGCATCATTTGATACATAATCCTATTATCTGAATTGTATTGTGTGTATGAATATTGTGTCAAGATCCCTAAAAAGTAATTACCCAATTACCAATTGCTAATTAACTGCATTAACTGCAATTAGTTGCTTATGGATTACTTCAATACCATATATGCGAAAAAAGACAAGAGAAAATAAATGTCAATAATATGATTTTTATTCAATCTCAAGTAGTGATTTGATTATAGTTTTTTGGGCTGCAGGTCATTAAATGATTTGTGTGTACATTTAGTGAAAGCAACATAGTTTTCTTATTGTGGAGAGACACTCAGGACTGTCCGGATGCTGTGGAGCGAAAAAACTAAATTAGAGGTAAATCCTGAAGGATTGCAAAAGTACAGAAATAAGTGTAAACCTACCATTTGCCTTGCTTCATCAGTTCAATGGCATCATTGACCTGGGCCAGGGTCATGTTGTGGGTGATGAACTCATCCAGCTTCACCTTCTTGTCCAGGTAGCCTTTGACCATCTGAGGCACGCCATCCTTACTCTTAAATCCTGAGCCACAGAGAACAAACACATTTGGAAGCACATTTGATCTTGTCTCAATAATAATAATAATGGCTGAACGATTGCGTTATCAAGTATTAAGCCATCTGAGAACTATCACAGCACAGGTAGTGGAGATTAAATGAGGGGATTTAATTTCCAGTAATTCTACCGGCTAATAACAGCCCATACAAACAAGAAAAGCCTTGGTTACCTGTCAACAAGAAAATGATTCGGGCCTTACAAATGGTAATTTGACTCACTGGCTCACATTACTTTATTACTAATAAGACACCCCTCTAGAGATTAACAACACATCAAAAATCAATCTGATAGTGACAGTAGTGTCAATAGTTAGTCGGGATGGTCATATTTGATGGACAGGCGTCTGACCTCCAAACAGAGAACCCTTCCATGTGCGTCCAGCGATGAGCTGAATGGGTCGGGCAGCAACGTCGTACAAGTCTGTCCAGCCAACCAGAACGCTGACACCCCAACCTTTCACACAAGACTCCAAAGCATTGCGCAAGAACAAGAAACACAGATTATGATATTGTAAACCTAGTCATATTAGCACTGGTAGAGCCCTCTACTGGAATCTATTGGCTAAACTCTTCAGCAAGCAGTGAAAGACAAAAAAGCTTTGTTATAGCTCACACAGGACTGGCACACCAGTGGACTGTATCCCAATGATTGAAAGTCCTGTCCAGGTAGTACGTTTCTAAACTCGGTTGAGCCCTGGCCTAACCTTGTAAATGTCTAAAAAACAAGTTGTAAACACTCTTCACTGTGGCAGCTTGGATGGCATCACTGATTATACACTGAACAAAAATATAAACGCAACACTTTTGTTTTTGCTCCCAATTTTCATGAGATGAACTCAAAGATCTAAAACATTTTCTATATACACAAAATAACCATTTCACTCAAATATTGTTCACAAATCTGAAAAAATCTGTGATAGTGAGCACTTCTACTTTGCCAAGATAATCCATCCCACCTCACAGGTGTGGCATATCAAGATGCTGATTAGACAGCATGATTATGTGACAGAAAGGGCCGTTTTTCCCCAGAGGGGCCATCCCCCCCCAGAGAAAAAAATGGCCGATTTTCCACTGAGGTCCCTGAACGCCCCACAGCCCGCTCTCGCGAGAGCGCACGGTCCGCCGTAATGTTGTTTTCTCTCAAGAAACGGTGGTAGAAAGTCACCATCCCCAGAAACTCAAGGAGCGACCGGGCTGTGAGCGGGCGAGGAAAAGCCGCAACAGCCTCCACCTTCGCTGGCAGAGGTGTCGCACCGCCCTTGGTGACGCGGTACCCCAGGAAATCGATGTCCGACACCCCGAACTGGCACTTTGCAGGATTGATGATTAATCCGTGTTGGTTGAGCTGTGTGAAAAGGGCTCGGAGGTGGGACAGGTGCTCCTGCACTGAAGCGCTGGCGACGAGTATGTCGTTGAGGTAGACAAACACAAACGGCAGGTCCCGCAGCACCGAATCCATCAGGCGCTGGAACGTCTGAGCGGCATTCTTGAGTCTAAAAGGCATCCGCAGGAACGTGAAACGTGTCTGCCCCTGACAGCCCGTCGTACGCTGCGCTGCCAAGTGTGCACACGAGGGAAGAAAACGTTAAGGCATCAACCAAATGCCTATTCTTAACGTCCACTAAGAGTCCATGAGCACACAAAAAATCCGCTCCGAGGAGGGGAAAAGAAATGTCCGCTGTCACGAAATCCCAGCTGAAACGCTGTCCTCCGATGCACAGACACATAGGCCTCACGCCGTACGTGCGAATGGGACCGCCGTTAGCCGTCGTCAATCGCGGTCCGTGCCCCCCACGGGCGACGTCTTCACTCGACGCTGGAACTACACTCCGTTGAGCGCCCGTGTCACACAGAAACAGGCTCCTCGAAACGCTGTCGCTGACGAAGAGGAGCCTGCACGTGCCGCCGACGCTCAGACCCACTACTGAGCGCCGGCCCCTCCGTTTCCCGGGGGTTTGTAGCTGCACGGAGCGATGCATCTCTTCGCCCTTGTCCCGAAACGTGCGTGGTAAACGCACTCTCCGGCGTCTCCACACCGGCTCGCCACAGCCGTGTCCGGCCTCCGCCACGCTTTCTTGACTGCAGGTGGGCCGCTGAGCGTCGCGGCTAACGTCTCTGCACCGGGCTGTTGTGTAGCCAGGAAAAAACTATCTGCTTCCTCAGCTAAAGCACGGGGCTCCGTGACAGGCGTGTTGGCCAGTGCCGTCTGGACCCGGGGAGGCAAGTGATGCAGGAAAATCTCTGTGAATAAAATCCGGGGATCTTCCCCTCCTAGCAGATTTAGCATTTTCTGCATTAGCTGGGATGGCTTGCTGTCTCCTAGGCCTTGAATGTCAAGTATCTGGCGGGCCCTCTCCTTAGCAGATAAGCTAAATGTCTTAAGGAGAAGGGCCTTAATCGCCTCATATTTGCCATGATGTGGGGGGGCTGCGATGAATCCCACCAACCTGGACGACGCAGAGCTGCCCAGCGCTGCTACCACATGGTAGTATTTCAGGTCCCCGTCACGGACCTGTCGGCAGGCGAAATGCGCCTCCACATGTGCGAACCATGCCTCCGCGGCGTGCTCCCAGAATTCCGGCAGCTTTACGAACACATCGCGTTCAGCCATGCTCGTTAATTTCCCGGAAACTTTCTCGGAAACGTCGGGGTCACCAGTGTAGTGCCAGGAATAGGGAGTCGGAGGCGATGTATTAAGAACAGAGTTCCAATCTTTATTAGCCATTAATAACAGACAGGTTATCACATCAACTGCTCTGCTTGACGAGCTAGCAGGAATGGAAGCTAACGCTACAGGTGTTCCCACTAAAGGGTCCGTGTGGCAACACAATAAGAGAGGTGAATTATGTCCAATAACGTGTCACCACAAGATAATAAAATAAACATTAAAATAAAAAAAGACATGAATAAAGTGACAGTGCAGTTTATGGAATAGTTCAATTAAAAGCAGCGACAAAAAGAAAAGTCTTCAGCCTGGATTTAAAAGTAGTCAGAGTGGCAGCGGACCTGCAGGTTTCTGGGAGTTTGTTCCAGATGTTTGGAGCATAATAACTGAACGCTGCTTCTCCATGTTTAGTTCTGACTCTGGGGACAGAAAGCTGACCAGTCCCTGAAGACCTGAGAGATATGGATGGTTCATAATTTAGCAGTAGGTTAGAAATGTATTTTGGGCCTAAACCATTCAATGCTTTATAAACCAGCAGCGGTATCTTAAGTTTATATACGACATTACTGTAATGGTCAGATCAAATCTGAAATTAGACTTGCTTCACAGCAGCTCCATTTGCAACATTAATAAGGACAACATAACAAAAAAGACCCTTTAGCGTGCATTTGAGCTGTGATTTAACTCTGTGTCTTTACTGTTAGTATTGACTGCGGTGCACAAAGGAGTCCTTCAGTCTGACTTTATTAAAACGAGGGACTCTGTATCTCCGATAGGATTTCAATAATTCATATTCTCTGTTCAGCACATGGTTTGGGTCAGAGATGATGTTGTTGGACAGCCTCACTAGGTTATTATGCAACCCAGTCTCACGGCATTTCGTGTTCACCAACACGATTTTTAATCTATTGATTCGTGTTCACCAACACGATTTGCCCCTTTTTTTTTCGTGTTGCACAGCACGATTTTAAAAGCAATGTATTTCTACTGGTAATGTGTTTCGTGCCTGCAGGCTGCAGCACGTCTTTTTCTCCGGTCGGGTCGTGGAAGACCGAAAGCTGTGTGGTTCATAAAAACATGTTCTTACTCAATATCAAGCCACAGTTATTGCTTTTATTTTAAATCGTATAATTTCGGACTTTTGTTGTCGTCTGTGAGGAAAATAAATGGGGCTCAGAGCCTCAGGATACTGAAATCTGTATTTTTTAAATCTTTTTTTCCTTCTAATTTGTTATTCTTTTCAAAATAACACACTGTTATTTACTCACCAATAACACTCAATTATCCTTGCTTTTATTTATTGGTTTGATTCCATAATCTCGGGCTTTTTTGGCGTCCGTCAGGAACTGAATTTCAGAATAAATATAACCGGAAACAGACGTAGGCATTTCGAGCGATTACCCAAGATCCTCAGCTATGGTTTTAAGCTCGCTGATTGGATGTGTTAGCAGCAATGCATGCTGGGATTTGGTGTTTATATTATATGAAATCCGGAAAACATTTTAAAAGTATAAAATAATACTTAATTCCGAGTGCTCTTGCTTTTCTCTTTGAAAGTCATCACATAACGGCATTGTAATACACGGTTCGGCTGCATTACATATTACAGATCTGCCGTAGTTCTTTATTTAGAGAGCCCTGATGAGAAGACCTTTGGAAAAACTGGAAGAAATGGCGCCGAAACTGAATACTTGACGTGGATCATAAATATATCAACAATTAAACAACATCTTCAATTTCTCTTCACACAATACGTCTCCTTGCAGTATCAACACTAATTCGGCTGACTTTTATATTTGATCTAATTCATAGATAGGTTATATTTACACCATAACGGTGCACAGCTGATAGAAAAGGACTGTAGTTTTCAAAGATATTACTGATTTTCTTTAAATGTAAGAATGTAAATACTGAGTCTGAAATAGTATAGCAATATGCTGTAAAATGATGTGAAAGCATGCATAAAACTATACATCTTCAGATGTTATACATACACACTAATAATACAAAGTTATTATGGCTGTGTGCACCTTGTGTGCACCTCCTAGTGGTTAAAGCACGTTATTGAATTATTGTTTTTATGTGTTATATTTGATTAAAAACATATTAAGAGTACATACTTTCATAGGGGGAAAGTATAGATATAGAAATATAGAATATAAAAAATCAAGAAGATACTATAAGTCAGGGGTCGGCAACAGGCGGACCGCGGTCCGGATCCGGACCCAGACGCCGACCTATACGGACCCGGAGCTATAATCAATACATTAATAATTTTTCGGCGCCTCCCGCTTTTTTAACGCTGATTTGGGTGACTTGTGTAATTCGTGGAGAACCGAAGAGTTTTCGTTTTGGGGGTGGGGGGGAGGGAGTCAGTCCGACAGACGGACAACTTCTCACTTCAAAAAAGAAGAAGAAATCTAGACCGCAAAAATAATTAAACAAGCGAGTACCTGTTTTTCCTGGCCAAGGACAGGTTCATGAACACAACACGAGCGTAACGTGTCTTCACGTGGTATATGTCTCGTCTGAAAGGAGTTCTGAGCACCGGAACGCCGCTCCAGCCCTATTATTGCAATACCCATAAGGAGCCGTACACATGCCGCAGTGTTTGCGTGGCTGTGTCTTTAGTTGTAAGCACAGTGGCGATCTGTTGTTATTAGCATCTGGTTAGCTAGCTATGCTAACGGATTAAAGAGCTTTTCTACAACCAGGTGGAAGAGAGCTATCTCCTGAGAGGCTCACATAACCTCAGCTCAGTGAGGTTACGGCACACCTTGATATGATCAATACAGTTATTAATGAGACTAAATGAAAAACTGGTATAAAATACTATATGACAGCAACAAAAAAGTTGTTAAAAATAACAAGAATAGAGTTTAAAAGGGGAGTGATTTGTAAAATATCCAAAAAGGAAAATATGCTACAGTTGTGTTTCATATGGGTGCTGAGAGATGTATCCATAGATCTCTTCATGTTGCTCTCAAAGTGCACCAGATTGATGCTTTTAACTTCAATATTTAAACATTACACATATCCACAGTATTTAATGTTAATTGACAATAAATATTGTTGTTTTTGAATTGTACTTTCTTTATTTGATTGGCAGTCAGTTGTTGATTACATGCAGACGTTGATAAAGCTGCTGTCACTTCAATATCACACTAATTCATGAAGCAACTTAGACATTTTGATGTTCCGGACCTTTGCATGGGGACATTTTCTCTAACTGGACCTCGCTGTCATGTGGGTATACGGCATTAATATAATGCTGCACATTATGGACACAAGTGAATTTCACCCATTTATTAATTATATGTTTTACATTTGATAACACCAATGTGTTTAATAATGGCAACTTCTAATTGTGGGAAAAACGAAAACGTTCAGTAGAGACGTCCCCTAGAACATTTTGGGAAACACAATAGCCAGCATGTGTAGTTCTGGAGGGGTGTTCGATTCCAGTTTTGGATAGTCTGGCATGGTTTCGTTCCATTTCACACAGCTGTTTGACGCTCGTAACTTTACGGGAACTGTAGTCCTAAACGATAGCTGTGGATTATGGGTAGTGTAGTGTCTTCGGCCATCCTAAACTCTGAAATGTTGACAATCGCAATGATGCTCGAAATGTCCCTTATAGGCCTACGTCTGTTTCCGGTTATTTTTATTTTGAAATTCAGTTCCTGACGGACACCAAAAAAGCCAGAGATTATGGATTTAAACCAATAAATAAAAGCAAGGATAATTGTGTGTTATTGGTGAGTAAATAACAGTGTGTTATTTTGAAAAGAATAACAAATTAGAAGGAAAAAAATATTTAAAAATACAGATTTCAGTATCCTGAGGCTCTGAGCCCCATTTATTTTCCTCACAGACGCCAACAAAAGTCCGAAATTATACGATTTAAAATAAAAGCAATAATTGTGGCTTGATATTGAGTAAGAACATGTTTTTATGAACCACACAGCTTCCGGTCTTCCACGACCCGACCGGAGAAAAAGACGAGCTGCAGCCTGCAGGCACGAAACACGTTACCAGTAGAAATACATTGCTTTTAAAATCGTGCTGTGCAACACGAAAAAAGGGGCAAATGTGATGGTGAACACGAATCAATAGATTAAAAATCGTGTTGGTGAACACGAAATGCCGTGAGACTGGGTTGTATTATGGTATGCTGACTCATAAAGTCAACAATCTTTGAGAAGATTTTCCGCTGGTGGAGCAGTTTTGATTTGAAAGCAGTCGACAAACTCTTGTACCAGGTAGTATTGCAATACTGTAGAATCATTACACCCATATTTGTAGGAAAGTACCTGCTTGTTTTTTTTCAGTATGAATTAAAATGGGGACCGTATGGGAGTCAGACGGTGAGCCAAAGAGTATTTCCTCTGTTTTCCTGGTGTTAATCTCAAGAGCATGTTATCAGTCCACCCAACCACCTGATTTACACCCTGTTGGTGCAGCCCAGGGTTGCTGAGTTACATAACAGAGATATTAAGACTGTATCAGAGTACTTAATAATCAAAGTCATTGGAGGCAGTCACAATTTCTACAGGCTCGCACTACCTGTTAGTATCTGGCATCTGTTAGCATCTAGCTCTCCTGCTTACAAACTTTTAGCCATCCCTGCTTATACAAGTAGTAGTTTTAGTTGTCTGCGATCTGCCGAGGCCTACTTCCACCTGTCGAGTACGGCTGTATTGAGGTGTTTTTCCTCCGGAGACGTCGCGAAGAGACGGAGCGGCTCCACCTGTTGCTGCATGCGATCTGCGATTTACGGAGGCCTGCTCATCGCGAAGACACGGAGCGGCTCCACCTGTTGCTGCCTGCGATCTACGAAGGCCTGCTCCCACCTGTAGAATTCGGCTGTACTGGAGAGGTTTTTACCCCGGAGTCGACGGAGAGACGAAGTGGATCCACGCTTCGGGCTTGGCCTGCTTCCACCGGGCGTGTGCTGCTGTGCGCAGGAGGATTGTACCACCGCTGGGGCCTGCTTTCCACCTGTCCTGGTTCTGCTGTTGCAGAGGCCTGCTTTCACCCCGGGGATACCACGGAGGGACTGGAGCGCATCCACGCTGCTGTTTTCGCCTGTCCTTTGCTGCTGTGCTGTTTTTGCTCCAGGAACATCGCGGATACTGTGTGCTGGTCTGGGAAAATGGCCCATATCGGGATTCTGCTGTGCCTGTTAACTGTTTTGGACTATGAGAAGATCTCTAGTCATTCTGAGAAGTCTACTGGATTCAGGTCTGTTCTGTCACCTGCAGTGGGCATCCCCTGCAAAGGTTCGGATGTGTTGCTCAAACAATTACCGGTTGCCTTGTCACAGACAATCTGCTCGACAAAATATGTTTGTCTTTTTTGTTTTCCTGCGATGATGGTTCTTCAGGACTGGTTCTTAAGCTCTAATCACACTCTCGCAGACTTTTCCGGTGTTTCTAAATTAGATGACAATGTATGTGTGTCGTTTAAGAGGAAAAGATGCCTGGTTTTTTTGTTGTTATTACTGTCAGGAAATGTACAACCTAACCCTGGCCTAGTCAGATTGCTACTCCTGCTGATTTTAAAGCTAGGTCTGGGTTGGGTTTCATCCACTTGAATGTGCGCAGTCTGTTAGGTAAACTAGATTTTGTCCGTATCTGGGCGAGCTCAACTGACGCTGACGTCATTGTTTTATCAGAAACATGGCTAAATAAATCTATTTTGGCCTCTGACATTGCCTTAAATGGTTTTAATGTGTATCGTACCGACCGGCCTAATAAAGGTGGTGGAGTTGCCATTTATGTTAAGAATAAGTTCAGTGTAACCACATTAGTTTCCAAATCTATCAGTAAGCAATTCGAATTTTTAGCCTTAAATATAGAAGTGGAAAAGGGTCAACAGGTTATGGTGGTGGGCTGTTACAGACCCCCCTCAGCTGGCAAGGACTCCTTGTCTTCGCTAGCAAATCTTTTATCGCAGCTAGACTACAAGGAAATAGTGCTACATGGAGATTTTAACTGGGACTGGTTAACTGCAGTGTCAGAGGATTTTAAAAACCTTTGTATCTCTTTAAATGTTACTCAGATTGTGGACAGTCCTACTCGCCCAAATATTAAGTCCCCTAATAAATCCTCCCTAATTGATCTCATTTTAACTAATGTTCCCCATAAATATTCATCTGTGGGAGTATTTGCAA
Organism: Pseudochaenichthys georgianus; assembly: GCF_902827115.2. Classification (NCBI taxonomy): domain Eukaryota; kingdom Metazoa; phylum Chordata; class Actinopteri; order Perciformes; family Channichthyidae; genus Pseudochaenichthys; species Pseudochaenichthys georgianus. Next base: position 26,671,983 of record NC_047524.1, read on the forward strand.
ATGATCTGAGCGATCACTGTGTTGTAGCCACAATTAGGGACACTAAGGTCCAAAAGGTTAAACCTCGCATTATCATTAAGAGAGACAAAAAACATTTTGTGGAGCAGGGTTTTGTGCATGATCTGTTTGATTTTGATTGGGGTAAAATCGAATCTGTGTAAAAATCTGTGTGCTGATGTAGAAACCGCATGGTCGTATTTTTATCTTGGTTTTATGGAGATCATTGATAGACATGCACCATTGCACCCCTGCGTACATTTAGAGTAAAGGGACGAGACAATCCTTGGTTTTCTGCTGAACTGTCCAGTCTCCTTCATGAGAGAAACAAGGCCTGGGCAAAGGCTAGGCAATCAGGCTCAGAGGTAGAATGGCTGCGTTTTAGGCAGCTAAGGAATAGCTTCACATCGCAAATCAAAAGTGCTAAGTCTAAGTACTATCTGTCAGTAACCACAAAGAATCTGAATAATCCTGGAACATTTTGGAAAGCCATTAAATCGTTATCCACCGGCGATATCCGTAATTATTACATGGCTTAGTTGAATACTCGATTCTGATTGGTCAATTCAGAACACGTGACACGTTGTTAATACCGAACAGACAGACCGCTGTCAAGGACTTATTGACCGTTGTTAAGGACGCTCACATCTTCATAAAGAAGTCCGGTCGATTGAACTGTATACAGTTGGGCCGAAAAGCAAACTGCATGCAGTTTGCTTTTGGAACTGGGACAAGAAAAACTGCGGAGAAGTAACGGGCAGAAACCCTCCTTTTTACGCAGCGGTCCAGACATAGACATCAAACGGCGACACATATTCACTTGCCAGTTACTTTGTCATTAGGGCAGGGATATCTAGATACTTTCCAAGGTTTGACATCATGAATTGTGCTACTTTTAAAGCAAGGAGCGATGTTTTCAAATCTGTAATCAAAAAGCTCCTCAAAAACGCTATCGAAGCCTGCCGTTGCTACGTTAGTTCAAACAGTAACAACGGACTATTTTTCTTCGCGGATGCATGTCCATTTAAATCAATACATACAACTATTTTTTAAATCAATAAAATCATTTTCTAAATCCATAAAAGCATTTCAATTAATATTGGGAGTCATAACGTTACTTTGTTGAGAATGTGGCCATGTAATAAGCGGGATAATGTGCAGCGACTTGGTCATTATGGGGAAAAGAACACCTTCATGCCGATCTAGATCCCTCCGCTTCGCGTCGGGCTCCTGATCAGCCTGTCGGTGTTCTTTTCCCCATAATGACCGCGTCGCAGCACATTATCCCTTACTGAGCTACCTCCGTGCATTACCACAGCATCTGGCTCTATATCGGACAGGGCTACGATGCTAAATTGCTTTAATGAGCATTTTGTGTCCTGTGGTTCTCTATTTGATTCTGTCACTAACTCTGCTTCTGTGAACACTACAGTATGTGACTCTGAAAAACGTGTGTTGGAAAACCCTTTTAGTTTTACTCCTTTTTAATGTTGATGTTGTTCGTGAACCTTTAACCAAGCTAGATCCTAAGAAACCGGCTGGCCCGGACAACGTAGAGCCTTTCTTTTTAAAGATAGCTGCAGATTTTATTGCTCCACCTCTCACTACTCTTTTTAACCTCTCCCTCAGCACTAACACAATTCCAAAATTGTGGAAGTCAGTGTATGTCCTGCCTTTGCTAAAAGGAGGGGAGGCCACCTTATTAAATAACTATAGGCCAATCTCTTGGTTGTCAGTTCTGGCTAAGGTTCTTGGACGCTTAGTGAGAGAACAGGTAAAGGTGTTTTTATGTACAAATGACATCCTGTCTAAACATCAGTCAGGCTTCAGAAAGCAACACAGCACCATCACTGCCACAATGAAAGTGGTGAATGATGTGGCGAGTATTTTAGATAATAAGCAGAGTTGTGCAGCTCTATTTATTGACCTTTCAAAAGCGTGTGACACCGTCGATCATCACATTTTAAAGCAGAGGCTAACCAGTATAGGCATGTCCAGCCATGCAGTGGGGTGGTTTGTGAACTACCTCTCTGAAAGGTCCCAATAGCCGCGTTCACACTGCGGTACTTTTCCCACAAAGGTTCATGCGAACTTAGTTCATGCGAACTCTTTAGTTCTCATGAACTAAGTACAGATCGCGTTCACACCAGAAAAAGTCCCTGGGGGTGGATTAGGCAAATGAAGCCGCTGACGTCACTTCTTCTTCTTCTGCTTTGGGTTTACTGGCAGGCCGCAAACCACTTCACGGCGTATACTGCCGCCCAAAGTCCCCAGCCGGAAGTCCCCGAAGTTGGGGACTGGCTTCAGTAGAAGCTGCTGGGACTCCCAGCAGCTTCTACTGAAGCCTTCCGAGTAAATCGCCAGAACGCCGACACCTCCTCATCTCCACCGCTCCCATGTTTTATTTTGTGTTGTCATAAGTTAGTCTCTCTGCGTTTCTGCGCTGGGCTAATGCTAATGCTAATAATGCTAATGCGAGGATAATAAAATGGCGGCTTCACAAAACTTTTTGGGAGTTTTACGGGGCGTGGTTTGCAATCCGCCCAGCCAATCAGGAATATAGCTCTTTTCTCAAAAAAGAGCCGCTCGAAAGTCCCTGCTCTCTAGCAGGGACTTTCGAGGGGGTAAAAAGGTTCGCATGAACTACTTTTAGTACCGACTCTTTTTGGTGTGAACGCGATCATGAACTAAGTTCGCATGAACCTTTGTGGGAAAAGTACCGCAGTGTGAACGCGGCTATAGTGTTCACTTTGATGGGCTGTCTTCTGAGTGGTTGAACATTGCAAATGGTGTTCCCCAAGGTTCTGTTTTAGGTCCACTTTTATTCTCCATCTACATCAACAGTTTAGGTGAAAATGTGGATGAAGCTACTTTACATTTGTATGCGGATGATACCGTTATGTACTGTGCAGGTCCCTCCATTAAGGAGGCTGGTGTTAAATTACAGGCTGTTTTTAACATTATTCAGACTCAGCTCTCTGAACTAAAGCTTCTTTTAAATGTTGAGAAAACCAAGGTAATGCTCTTTTCTAAAGCTAAAAAGACACCAGAGCCTGTTTTAGATATTGTAACTACGCAAGGAATAAAACTTGAAGTGGTTACCTGTTACAAATACCTTGGTATCTGGCTTGATGATTGTCTCACTTTTAAACTTCATGTCAATAACCTGCTTAAAAAGCTGAGGGTTAGGCTAGGTTTCTTCTACAGAAACAAGTCATGTTTCTCGCTTGAGGCCAGGAAAAGGCTAGTCACTGTGACCTTTTTACCTGTGCTGGACTATGGGGATCTGGTCTATATGAATGCACCTGCCCATTGCCTGGTCAAGTTAGATGCTGCGTATCACAGTGCACTAAGATTTGTGACAAACTGTAAAGCATTAACCCCTCACTGTACCCTGTATGCAAGGGCTGGTTTGCTTTCACTAACTGTACGGAGGCTCAGTCACTGGTACATTTTTATATACAAAGCCATGTTAGGGAAACTTCCATCTTATATCTGCTCCCTGATCTCACGGAAAATTGTAAGTGGCTACTGCCTGAGATCGAATGCTGTGGTTTTATTACATGTGCCAACTGCTAGGACTGTCTTAGGGAAGACAGCTTTTAGATGCGCAGCTCCTCTGTCTTGGAATAGTCTGCAAATTAAATGGAAACTGAACAATCTGGTGCCACTAAATGTTTTTAAAGCTCGGTTGGATGCTAGTCAATCGGAAGCTATTGGTACCTGTTTATGTGGATAATGATGTAAATGATGCTGTATGATGTCCTTTTGTTGTTCTATTTATGTTTTTATGTTTCATGTGGAACTACTTGAGCCGGTCTCCCTTGGAAAAGAGATCAATGATCTCAATGGGATTTATCTGTATAAATAAAGGTTTGAAATGAAATGAAATGAATATATTTTACATGAACATTATGGGAATTTGTATTGATTTTAATTGTATAATGTGGGTGTTCAGTGTTGATGTGATTTTCTATGCACATGTATGTATATTTAACTCAAACTAACTTGGAATATCGTGTATGTTTCCCTCCTCTGCCAAAGTTAAATATTGCATGTCCTTGTTTGACTTAGTTGGAAACTATCCAAACATTTCTGTGAAACTGTGGATATTGGCAACGATCAGGGGACAGAAAGTCAACATGGTCATGGTTAAAACCTAACAATTCAATGAAGTTCCACTGTGGAATTTAATAAAGAAGCCAAATACACTTACAGTCCAATCCCTTCATTTATGAATGATTTATTAAATGTAATACTTTACAAGGTGACTTTTGTGGACTTTAAACTCTCTTTTCAGGAGCAGCTGTACTGAAATAGATAAATGTGATCCTGCTCCAATCTGTTTATGTTTTTATGTTTCATGTGGAACTACTTGAGCAGGTCTCCCTTGAAAAAGAGATCAATGATCTCAATGGGATTTATCTGTATAAATAAAGGTAAAAAAAAAAAGTCAATGTCAGCTTTATTGTCAACATTTCTACATGTGTTATATACAGCACTCTTGAAATACCGTTTCTCGCAGTCCCACTGTGACATATTTACATAAAACAAGATAAAAAAAGGGCCTAGATAAACGGGGTATAAAACTAAGCAATAGTAGTAATAAGTACTAGTTAATAATATATTTATAAAAACACAATCCATAGAACATGAATTGACATGAATGGAAGTATTCTTTAGTGCAAATGAGAAAATGATGTTCAAAGTACAGTTTCAGTGCAGTAGCAGCGGAGATGGGTAGAAAAAGTACTGGTGCTGGATGAGGGAAGGTTGTGTGTGTGTGTGTGTGTGTGTGTGTGTGTGTGTGTGTGTGTGTGTGTGTGTGTGTGTGTGTGTGTGTGTGTTTAAAGTCCAGGTCCATTTGGGGCAGGGGGGAAAGGTGGGAGGTAGGGTGGAGAGGTCAGGGGAGAAATGTCAGAGGGGGGAGGGAGGGAGAGGAGGGGATAGAGTTCAGCATCCTGACTGTGGAACCTTCTCCCTGAAGGCAGGAGGCTGAAGAGGCTGTTGGAGGGGTGGGTGGTATCACCCACAATGGGTGCTTTGCGGGTGAGGCGGGTGTTATATATGTCCTGTAGTGATGGGAGTGAGGCACCGATGATCCTCTGGGCAGAGTTCACATTGCGCTGCAGGCTCTTGCGGTTGGAGGCGGTGCAGCTTCCAAACCACAGCGTGATGCAGCTGCTGACGATGCTCTCAGTGGCGCCTCGGTAGAAAGACAGCATGTTGGGGGGTGATGCTCCGGCTTGCTTGAGCTTCCGGACGAAGTACAGGTGCTGCTGGGCTTTCGCTGCTAGTGCGGTGGTGTTGTTTCTCCAGGTGAGGTCATCAGTGATAGTCACACCAAGGAATTTGGTGCTGGTCACCTGCTCCACAGCAGCGCCATTGATGGTCAGGGGGAGAGGGGGTTGGTAGTGGGTTCTCCTGAAGTCAACAACAATCTCCTTTGTTTTCTCCAGGTTGAGGAAGAGGTTGTTATTTTGGCACCACAGGGCCAGCTGGTTCACTTCCTTCCTTCCTTAGTCTCATCGTTTTGGCTGATGAGACCCACCATCAATCAATCAATCAATGTTTATTTATATAGCCCAATATCACAAATGTTACATTTGTCTCAGTGGTCTTCACAGTGTGTACAGAATATCAGTATGACAATACGACACCCTCTGTCCTTAGACCCTCACATCGTACAAGGAAAAACTTCCAAAGAAAACCCAGTTTTAAAGGGAAAAATGGGAGAAACCTCAGGGAGAGCAACAGAGGAGGGATCCCTCTCCCAGGACGGACAGACGTGCAATAGATGCCGTGTGTAAATTGAAAAGATAATACATTTGCAACATAGGTAGTCCAAATGTTTGGAAATGCATGTGTGTATAATAGGAAGATGAATCCACGAGGATATCCATCCAGGACCTATGATCCAGGACCACAGCCACGACTCAAGATCCAGCACTCGCGATCCAGGACACAGGACCGCAGGATCATCCATGACTCCGGATCCCAGCGTATATAGACACCAAAAAGAAAGACATTTGGGGAAGCTGGGTTAATCGGAACATGAGTGTACACGGGTATAGACAGAGAGAAGGAAGAAGTAAGATGTCCCCCGACAAACTAAGCCTATATCAGCAAAACTAGGGGCTGAATCTAATCAGCCCTAACTATAAGCTTTATCAAAAAGGAAGGTCTTAAGCGCACTCTTAAAAACGGATAGGGTGTCTGCCGCCCGAACACAAACTGGAAGCTGATTCCACAAATGTGGAGCTTGATAAGAAAAGGCTCTGGCTCCCATTGTACTTTTAAGGATTCTAGGAACAACCAACAACCCTGCATTCTTGGAACGCAATGCCCTAGTAGGACAGTAGGGTATAATGAGTTCTTTAAGGTAAGATGGCGCCTGCCCATTAAGGGCTTTGTAGGCGAGAAGAAGAATTTTAAATTCTATCCTGTGTTCTATAGGGAGCCAGTGTAAGGCAGCCAGAACAGGAGTAATGTGGTCCCTTTTCCTAACTCTGGTTAGTACACGAGCCGCAGCATTTTGAATCAGCTGAAGCGACTTGATTGACTTCTTGGTACTCCCTGATAATAAAGAGTTACAATAATCCAGCCTAGAAGTAACAAATGCATGGACTAGTTTCTCTGCATCGTTTTGAGGCAAGATATGCCTGATTTTTGCAATGTTACGTAGATGGAAGTAGGCGGTCCTTGAGTAGTGTCGTCTGCAAACTTCACGATGTGGTTGGAGCTGAAGTTGGCTTTGCACTCGTGGGTCAGCAGAGTGAAGAGAAGGGGGCTGAGCACACATCCTTGGGGGCCCCCGTACTCAGTATGAGGGTGTTTGAGGTGTTGTTGTTGACCTGTACAGCTTGTGGTCTCTCTGTGAGGAAGTCCAGCAACCAGTTGCAGAGAGAGGGGCTGAGGCCCAGGTCTGTAAGATTTTGTACAAGCTGCTGGGGGATGATAGTGTTGAATGCCGAGCTGAAGTCAATGAATAGCATTCTAACATAGGAGTCCTTAGTGTCCAGGAGTGTGAGGGCTGGGTGGAGAGCGGAGGAGATTGCATCCTCTGTGGACCGTTTAGCTCGGTAGGCAAACTGAAATGGGTCCAGCAACGGGGGGAGGGTGGATTTGATCTGCTTCATGACCAGCCTTTCGAAGGACTTCATGATGGTAGAAGTTAGTGCGACGGGGCGGTAGTCGTTGAAGCAGGATGGAGATGACTTATTTGGCACTGGAATGATGGTGGTTTCCTTGAAGCACGAGGGAACAACAGCCTGGCTCAGGGAGATGTCTGTGAGGACATCTGTGAGCTCCTGGATTTGGAGCAGCTAATGTCAAACTAGCTTACTTTAGGTAGCGCTTGCATCATCTATTTGTAAGAATAGGTCTGTGTGGGTGCCACATAGAGAAAAAAGTATTGACCTTATAATTATTATTTTCCTAAATCCTCTTGTTGTGGACTGAGGAAGCAACTTTGATTGACCTTTTTCATTAAAAAGGGTTTCACTATACACATTCCCAAAAGGCAACCAGTCATAGGCCATACATTGAAAGGCATCTCTAATTATATGAAACCTCAAATACCAAAAATACCGATAATGTAAACTTGAGTCATAAAGGCATTTCATGTAAATGATGTTTTAAAAGTTGAATATTGTGTTAGAAATGTTTGTGAAAGTTGAACGTTTTAGTTTTTTTCTAAATGATCTCCCGATTCGCACAATGTAGCCTTCATTCAGCCAGTCCACAAAGAACCTTCGCTTTTTAAGCCATAGACCCCGATAACGTTGAAAAAGTATTTTCCAGTCATTTGTGGACAAAGGATTAGACAATAGAACAACAAAAGAAAAAAGGTATATCATCAGCGTATAGATTTGGTAAAGGAGTCTTGACAAAACTGAAAGAAATTCAAAACAGCATTTTTTTATTGTTTATTAATGATCTATTGATATCATGAACATGGGTGACATTTTACATGTTAATAATTTGCTGAAAATGTGGCAAATAGTGCATTTTCTATAATCAAATGCATTGCAATAAGTCGACGGAAAACACACCCAGCACTAGTTATAAATACTGTTGAAGACAAAGTAGTAAAAATAAATCAAAGACTGTAAAAGATGAGCAATCAACGTTATGACACTTAATATAATCAAAACTGTTAGAAAATGCTTCAAAAGGCACTATATCAGAAAATAATTATCTCTGATGTGTGGTAACTCGTCTATTAATGGCACACTCAACACAAGCTGCCAGTAATAGTGATAACCATCTTTTCCAGGTTTCTCTTTAGTAAACAAAGTATTCCGATTAGCTCCTTTGCAATGAAACAATATAAACTTTGTACAAAATACCGGGATTATCTCCATTTTACATCAAAGCTGAAAAGTTTTCCTTTTAAATGTACATCATTTTTAAGACCAAAACCGTTAAATGGTTCAGTGAAGGATCACACTGTATTATTCAGAAAGGGCACAGAATGTTTTACATGAGACGATTTTTTTATGAAGTACCTATTGTTCTGAAAAGGTACTTTTATTAAAAGGATACATTGGATGTTTTGAAATGGGGTTGTGCGCAACTTATCCATAATCAGTGTACTATAGAATGATGCAGTGATGTATTTTTGTAGGCCAACCTAGAAGTTATCATCAAAAGGGCTCCTTTGAATGTTGCAGAAAATAAGATGAGGCAAATTAACAGTTTATTTTACACGTTTTGTAATAATGTCCACATTTCAACTAGACTTTTATGATTTTTGAAGTTTCAATGCAATCACTAGAGGTAAAAAGCTTATGTTAGGCTATACACATCACGGTCACATGACTGTGTGTCACCACCGCTAAGCTAAAGGCAGCTAATGTTCGATGTGATGCGTTTAATAGTCTCATTTAGCCGGCCGTTATTAAGAGTTAGAAGCTTCAGACATTCACCAGTTGGGTATATGATAACGTATTTTATGTTCTAGAAACAAAACTTAAAAGTCTTGAGAGTTAACCACAGACCTTAATTCTGGCATCTAACCAAAATCAAGTAAAAAAAAACGTAGACTTCGAGACGATGGAACCTGAAGACTTATTCCTGCACCACTCTAATACCTTAAGCAGATGACATGCCTCAGGAGAAACAGAAAAGCACAGAAGCGAGCAATGTGCGGCTGTGGATTGGCACCGAATAGAACGTTTTTTTAGCATTTAAAAAAAAATCTACTTGCAACCTACTTCAGGTAAATTCCTCATACAACTGCATTTCAAAAAGGTCTGCACTGTCCCTTTAAGAAAAGCATTATTAAGACATCAGGTCATAAGGTCTTTACATTATTCTGCTTTCATATCAAAATATAGTCTAAATGCCTGCTTTTAGTATGATTTCATGGCTTTCCTGTGTGCAAACATAAAACAATTCAACAAAATATGATAATCTGCAACAACATACATGTGTAACTTTAAGCTTATGGACAATCATTTGTAATTTAGGTATTTTCTAGTAAGAAAATAAAAAAAGGATTAAGATAAACACTGATATGGAAGAAGGCAAAGAAAACCGTCCTTAAACCCAGACAGATATATTAACTTTCTCTGGAAATAAGTAGATTTTTATGTCAACATTCATAAGAATACTGTACTGTATATTGTTGAGCACGGGCTGTGGTGCAGAGCAGCTTCATGACTGATTACTGTACATGTGTAATTATGAGGAACGAGTGGTTACACAATGCTTATTAGTATGCGTGTGAATGCGTGGCAAGTGTGAATGTATGCATGCAAGTTTGGTCACAAAAATGCCAAGATAAACCCAGAGCTCAAAAGACAGGTGTAAAAAAAAGAAATCAAGGTAAAAGTGCAGCGCGTTAATACCGGGAAACCATGCAAGCAATCACACACATCCTTGGAAATGTTAATGACATCTGTGTCACCGCAAAGCTTTCTCTCTTACATAAGACAATGTTATCATACAAAGAGCAATGATAATACTAATAAGAACCCAGGTGATAGGATGGAAATGAAAATATCTTTAATTCAAACACAACTCAAATCCAGACATGTTTTGTTTACACCTGACACCTATAATATATTGTTGAAAAATAGTAATATTATAATAGGGGTATATTTTTCCATACAAATCTGAAAGCCAACTGGACTATATATATATATATATATATATATATTGGACATCTGTCTTTTAAAAAAGGGCCAAATCCATGTGTAACAGGCAAATCTGGTTTTATTTGTCTTTAAATGTTCAATGGGACTTGTTCGCATTCCATTTTTTATAGAAATGACTTATTAGAATCAATATGGATTACAAAGTTAGCGTTTACGAAAACTGGTATTTTTATTAAAATAGAGCTTTTATAGTTCAACCAGTGACAGCTGATACAATCACTTTTGAAATGATATCTACTATTTTTGAAATAGTAGGATATAAGTTATTTTAATACAACTCAAATGTTGTCACTGCAAATTGCAAAATACTATTAGTATGAATTCCCAATTAAAAAAATTCAACAAAATAATCGAAATAGATCATTAAAATACCAAAAAAAAGGATGTAATGAAATGTTAGGCGGACTGATGGATTAGCTGAGCTTCACTCCACAAAAAAGTTGTTTTCTTCTTGCATTTGAAATGAATACAGATTTTGTTAATGCCAAGTACATTGGATTTAAGAAGCTGTACCACATTGTTGGAGTTATGCAGCGTAGGGCTTTTCATTATCCAACACTAAGCTAATATGGCTAATTACAGGCTCACTACTACTTGGCTCCATTTCCATTTTGGCATTGTTGCACTGAAACAGACTTGGTTCAGCTGAGGCAAATTAAGTTGTCAAGCAGTAGTTTATGGATGCTAATTGCTAACTGTTTTTGGGAATATTGCTAACTTTTATTGGGAATATGCCTTACTTAAAATTCCGACGAGATGCCACTATATAAAGAATCGGAATCAGAATATGGTATCATGAGGAGTTACAGGCAGAGACTGTTTCTTTTTGGGGCTACAATTAGCAACGCCTTATATTGCCAAAGTGTGGTATGGATCTTGCAATTCAACTCTAGAATTAAAGATAAGTAACAAGCCAATGTCAAACGCATTGGTTAGAAATGTGTACTTAATCAGGTTGAAGAGCAAAAAAGTATCAATAGCAGTGCTTCTTAGACAAGTCCCCTAAAATTGTGAACAAGTTCTACCTGTGTTTACTTACAAAACTAGTAGCTTCCTGGTAGAGTGAGCATTGCCACACAAACAAGTCTGAAAATAATGCCAGTTGGATGTTGGGTATAATGTTAATATATCCTAAAAATGGATCCACCTTGTATGATATTTTTTATTAAAAAAGAAGAAATGTGGTCAGTAACTTGTGGGTGTTCTGATTCAAGCCAATGTTGATAACCACTGATCTGAACAATACTCGATGAAAGTGTATTATTGATGTTTAAAAGTAATCCTTTTTTACCCATAAAAGTTAAAGATGGATATATTTGTATGGAAACTTGACATTTTCCATTTCAAATTTGGCATTTGTCCACATCACATACGCAACCATATGGCTAACCCTAAACATGACCAATGTTACAAGCACAGCAGACATATAACTACAAGTTATTGGACACAAAATGATAAACAGGAAAAAAATAGTTTTAAGTGTCCCATTTGATGCGGATGATTTACGTTATGGCAAGCTAGTGACAAGGGGCACCTGTGCACACATCGGTCCTCGTGGAAGACTTGTGATCCATCTCGACCCGTTCCGAGTGTTCCGGGGTTGTTAGGTTCACGCCGCTTCAGGAGAGGAATCAGTCGTCAATGTCCTCGAACACATTATCGTCGAAGGACCGCGCCACAGACGGCTGTATCTTTTGCCGGGAATACTTGAGATTAACAAGGTCTCCCACCTCACTGATGACACTCAGCGCCTGTGGAGACATTTGTTCAATAAAAAGGCTGTCAGCATGAAGGGAAATATGTGGCTCCAGGAAATGTAAAACTGCACCAAGCTAGATTTGTACATCTTTCATGTAAGATTACATCAAAACTTGAGCTGAAACCTTAAACCTTAACTCTTTTCAACTTTTCTTTCCCATTAATTGGCAGGAGGGGTAGTCACCACCAGTAGGACATCCTGTAATAGCACAGGAGGTGATGAGTTCATACAGATACATCATCTACACAGCAGCAAGAGTTCATTCTGTCTGAAACTCTTCCCCGAAATGGAAGATCTTCCGTCGTAAAAGCGCTTCTTGAACGTTTCTTAAAGTTAAATCAGTCAATGCTTAACAATATAAACAAGTTGTTGGTAAAACACAATGAAACGAACAGTTGTGTGTAGGTCGAGTGTGTATTTGTGTAGAACAGTTAGTGCTTAATCTGATTACCTGAATTTCTTTTGTGCTATTTGATTTGTTTTACATATCATTAATGTTGTACAGTAGTACCTGAGAGACCAGTGAGAAAAATAATTGGATGATCTTTTTTTAAATCTGATATCAATTGTTTATGATTTAAGAACAGGTGGTGAAATTATCACTTTTCCAGTGTTTGTTCTTGTAATTCTCATTTGGACCACAAGGGGCTGAAGTGCACCACTACCCCATGAACTGATATGGGGAATAGGATTGAAAGCATTCACACTTTTCTTTCAGGTCAGTCTTATTATCTTAATTACTGTAGTTTTTGATTGGCTATAAATGTAATTTAACCATATCAAAATATATATTTAGAATGCAAGGTCAAACTCAACTGGAAGAAAACAAGTACAAATTACATTTAGATTATTGGGTAGTGGTGCTGAAGTCAGTATTACAAAAACAAACAAAAAGTTCACATTCCAATTTTGGAAGACTTGTTTTCACAGATGAACCTTTTTTTTCATAGTCATACATACATTATAGAAATGATTACATTATAAAACAAAATATATCAGCCTTAGAAAATGGGTCACTATAATATTTTATCTGACTTTCATCTTAGGTCTTCCGTGTTTTTCTTTTTGAAATGCCAATAGGTTACAACAGGGGTGAACACGAGATTGAAGGTTTATGTGGTAAATGTTTTGACACAAATATAATCTATAAGGGTGACATGCAGAAATAGCACAGCAATAGTGTTCATTTGAAGTTGTGCTTTTGGCCACCTGACACCTCTTTGCGTCAGGTGGCCATTAGTCAGTCTTTTTGGCTATTAAGCTGCTCATTGCTCCACTGCAGATTAAAAAGCCACAAAAAGTAGTCTGTCTGTTTTGACTTTTTCAAGAAGTCAGAGTAGACTTCTATGATCAAAGATGTGTGGGTGCTATTGAAGGAGAGGGCTCGACTGCCAACGCTTACCAAAAGATAAAAGAAACTCACAAATCGTCACGACACATCAAAGTACAAGAAAGTGATACAGCAAGGAGGCCTAACAAAAAGATCTTAACAACAGCGACTCCCTGTCCTCGCTTTTTTTGTCTTGAGAGCAAGACAAGGAATGGGAGTGGATAACAGCCCCCGCACTTCCTGGAGCCACATTTGACATCCGAGCCACAAGGACACCCCAATTAGAACAGGGGATTTAAGACTTTTGCCGGATGACCTAGAGGCTGAAGTTAAAGATGGTGACTGCAAAAGGACAAGCAGGCAAATATAGTAGAAGAGGAGCTCTTGCAGTATTTGAGAGGAGTGGGCGGCTTTGTGATGTAATGCCCAGAGACAGCACTGACATTGAGACACTGAGGAACATGAGGGTGGGCGTCTGAACTCGTAACAGATAATGCAGTCTCCCCCTCAATCCATCTCTCCTCTACTCTGACAAGCTGTGAGGTGGTCCCACCTGAACAACCATCCACAATTGGTCTGATTTTGTCATTTATTTCCTAATTTAATTAAAAAAAAACTTCCAATAAATAAAATGAAATCAACAGAAAATAATATCGGAGCCTAGCTCACCCTCTTTGTCTAAAAAGAAAATGTGCTCTGAGATACAAACAGGAAGCCTTAGTACCCTGACACCACACTGAGGTGACAAAAGGGTGGTGCAGTGAGGCCAAGTTAACATTGCAAAGACTCTCTTGACAAACGCAATGAGATGTCCCCATTGGATGTTTGGGTATATTGCAGGAATGTGTCATACTTATGTGTTTTGTTCCGCGGAATAATCTCCACATATTAACAACATTTTTACGATTTATTTTGTGTAATTGCAATTGCGAGAAGTAAAAAGCAATCCTTAGAATATAAACAAATTAGATCACGGTAAGGGGGAGAATAATACTGATGTTTGACCAATCAGTGTTAACCGTTTTGTCCATCCAATCAGGACCGAGTATTTTCAGTGGCCATGAGGTTCTAGTAATACTGTGTAAAGCTAAACACTAACTTTCCTATTATAGAGAATTTAGTGTAAGAAAAACAGATAGAACTAAGACTTTTGCTATCTTTTTTACTTCTTGTTGTTTTTCTCAGATCTAATTTCTTGCCCAAGAAGAATTAAATTAAAACAGTTTTATGTGATAAAACCGTGTTTATATAAATGAGTTACCCTGTCGAGCACGTCCTTCGTGTGGGCGGCGGAGATGCAGAAGCGTGCCCGGGACTCGATGATGGGCGTAGCGGGGAAGCCCACCCCCACCACCCCGATGTTCCTCTTCAACATCTCCCTGCTAAACGCTCTGTGGGACAGAAGAGACGCGGCAAGAAATGACATACCAAAATATAGTTCTAATAAAGACATTAACCTGTGCAACATTATGGCAAGCTAGTATTGTTCATTGAGATTTATTGTTTAGAACATTTATACTTATTGAATTGAGAAAAAATACATAGCTTTTATAAGTGGGTATTGTCCACAGAATTCAATCTATTACAATATGTAATGTAAAGCGCTAAAATAAATACTATGACTAATTATAAGACTAAGACTTCTTTTTTTTAACAAAGCCTATAATTAGGGCTTACCTTAAACATCTTCCTGGATCTTATATTCATTTAACTTTATTTGTGTTTTACATTCAAATTAGCATTTAGTTAATTAGATTGTTTATGTTGTCATGCATTATGCATTATGTATTTTCATTCATGTTTGATCTGCACACACTGTATAGCCCCCTGATGAAAATGTGTTTTTTTATTAATACAAAAATCAGGATCTTTTGAAATATGTAAACTGGCTATATCTCACATCAAATAATATTATTCATCATTCTGTATTGTTCTAGGTTTTAATGCGTGAAAACGACTTTAAGCAGCGAGTCAAATCTGTAGGCTTACGCTATCTTGGCGGGCATGTAGAGCATCATGGGTACAACAGGCGAGTCCTCGTTTCCGTAGATGATGAAGCCCATCTTCTGAAGCTTCCTGCGGAAATACACTGCGTTCTTTGCCAGCTGATGCACACGGTCACAGCCTGGGGAGGATCAGAAGAGAATTTTTAACAAGAGTTGGAACCACAATGCTATTAAAGTTAATGATCTTTTAGTTTGGGGGTCTTTGACAATGGTCAGCCCAAAGACCCCAAAGCTAAAGTAGGAGACTCTTACATATGTATACAATTGAGTTGGATATAAGGTTCGGAACGGTCATTTGGAATTCTCTAAGCAGAACCGGAATCAAAACCAGAATTGTGAAATGCAAACGATACCAAACCCTAGGGCGTTTTTATGCAGTTGCTCTGAATTTACAATATTATAGAATTTTTAAGAAAAGCACCGGTAAAGTGACTATAGAAGATGGGAAATATTTGAACAGAAACCGAAACGCCTGTTTGTTGGAACAGATTGATCGGGAGGATCCTGCTGGCTTGTGTTGTGACTTTTATCGTCGTCTTCCATCGCTGGCAGACTGAGCAGTGAAGCTCATTTAGACAAACATATCCCGGTTGATACTCATAGTAAAACAAAGTCAAATAAATAAATAGTACTAAAAACACAGATGATAAAATCCAAGGGGGGCAACAATTATTTGTCTTACAACAGTAGTGATACGCATTACGCACAAGGATTCATGGGTAACAGTTAGACTCACTACATATTACCATAATGTGTATTTTCAGACATTTTAAATGTGAGAAGATGAGAAATATTTAAAGCGAGTTTGATGAAAAAAGAAAGGGAAAAAAAGAGTGTTGATAAGCAGCTGAAAACGAACACATTCATGAGATGTGAGAGGAAACATCTGAGGGATGCAGCCCTCGGGGGAGGGGGAGTTTTGACTTCTCTGTAATGTTTTCCTTCTGCCACAGGAGATAGAAGATTCACTGATTCTTTAAAAACACGACTACAAACTATGTTAATTTGCCCCCAAATGTAGTCACAAAGAACTACTATTATCATAATATTGCACCAAGACATACACGTCCATGCAAATAAAATAAAAAGTAGGTCAACAGAAGTGACTTTTTTGATACAGAAAAGCTAACCTCACCTCAAGATACATCTGGATTGACCTTGGTATAATAAATGGGAAGAAGAAGGGTTTCTATTTATTATATCTCACACAGATACAGCTTCAACTCTGTGTTTTTTAGTAGTAGTAGTAGTAGTGTGAAATAAAACTACTGATTTCATCAGTTTGTACTGACACCCAGTGGCCACTGCTTACAATTACAGCATTGAGATGAAATCCACTCAACACTGACAATCTGAACATCTCAATTATTAGTTAATTTTAAATGATAAGATATGCTCTTTCAATAAAACAACTCAAGGCCAAGTACGGTACTCTTCATTATGATGACATCAAGGTTTTTTTTATGTAGTCAGGTCATGATGCACTCAATTAGTCACAGATGGTGATTAAGGGGACACTCTAAAGGTGAATAGGTTAAAAACACACAATAGCTCACTATGAAAGTTCCCCCGTTGATTACTTATATTAACGAAGACATATAATGCTAATTTTCAGGTTTGTATTTTGTACCTCTGCTGTGACATGTGTCCATGCTTTAATGTTGAAAAAGCTCTTTATTTTTCTCATACTGCCTGTGCTGCACATTGTCTTATTAAATAAAGGTCTATTTGCAATCACTTTTACAACAGAAAACTCAAAATTGGATAAAAACTCATTCTTGTTTCAGCAGCATAAAAAAAGCAATCTTGCAGCCTATGGTGTTAAGCCTTAGAGACACAACTACACAAAGTGATGCCCTATCAATCTATTTGTTCCTGAATATTAATTAAAACATTACAGCACACTCAACATATTAGGCAGTGTTGGGCAAGTTACTTCCAAAATGTAATATATTACATATTACTTATTACTGTCTTTTAAAAGTAATAAGTTACATTACAATATGAATGTCTCTGAAATGTAATGAGTTACACTACTTTGTAGTTACTTATGAGTGACTTTCACCAAAATAACCTCAAAAGAATGGCTAGGTGTTTTAAATGCTAAAATGTAGTTTAGTGCAGCTCATTATACATCCAATGAAGGGCAATGTGGTATAGCATAACAACTGTGTAGGCCCTTAAGGCTACTAACAACTTGTATTACACGGCTTAGTTGAATACTCGATTCTGATTGTAACTTCTTAACATGTGACACGTTGTTAATACAGCAGTACAGACCACTGTCAAGGACTGTAATGAAGGTTGCTAAGGAAAGAAAGAGAAAGGAAAAGAGGTTAAAAGACGGAGCGCTGGACGTCAGATAAATCACCAGAAGAAGGCAGACAGGAAGTAAACACTAACAGGACACGGAATGGGCTCTGTAGTGTGTTTAGTATATGGCCGTGTGCAGGTCCGGTTCCAGAACAAAATGACTCAGGGTGAATCTGAGGTTACAGGGGGCGCAGCAGTAGTAGGTTTACATGAGCAATAGGGGTGTAACGGTATCCGTATTCGTCCCGTACCGTCGCGGTTCGGACGTCACGGTTCGGCACATGCAGTCACACGGCGAATACACCTTTTTTTTTACGAGTGGGAAAAAAGTCTGTCCTTCAGGGCAGCATCCACTACACTATTTATAATCCAGGGGGCGGTATTGCGCCTAAAAGCTGTTTGCCAGCCGCCATTAAACAACAAATGAAGAACAAGAAGAAACACAACAACAAAACGAACTAAATACAAGAAGAAAGGTTAGTATGGCGATTTCAGATAACACTCAGGAGCTAGAACCCACCTGCTTCTTTTAAATCAGCTGTGTGGGAACATTTCGGGTTCCCTGTGGACTACAATAACGATGAGGTGTGCGAGTGGTGGATCGGACGAGGACGGTGTGTCGGCGTTGTTCTACAGCGGTGCGGTATGCTAATGGGAACACACGCCAAACATGCTAAATCATATCAGAAGGCATCACCCAGATTTGCCAATCACATGAGCCCGGCAAAAGACAACAGCTGTTCAACAGCTGATCCCCGCTGTTTTTAAGAAGCCAATAGACATGAGAGCCGTGAAACCAAAATAAATAACGGAAGCTTTTGGCATATGTTTTTCAACGACTTTGCGCTCTTGAAACACTTTCTTATTATTTATGATGTAAGACATCCTTTTTAGTTGTACAGCTTGATGAAACCTTTTTGTTTGACATCAGCCATTATAGATACTATGGCCATCTGAGTGTGTGTGGTACTGTTTATGGTTTGTTTTTAACTGTTTAATACAGTCAATTATTAAAAATGTTAGAGTTCCTTATTTTGAAACTGAAACTTGCACTACTGTTCAAAAATAAATAACAACAAACCTGGAATTATGCATTTGGGACTTTTTTTTGCTTTTTCTTGTTGTACCGAACCGTACCGAACCGTGACCTCCAAACCGAGGTACGAACCGAACCGTGACTTCTGTGAACCGTTACACCCCTAATGAGCAATAGTGGCAACAGCAATGAAAAATAGCATTGATGGTCCCAATGAACAGATTATGGCATTTGTTATGTTTTGAAACCAAGGAAGTGAGAACATTTCAAGTGAGTTAAAAGTGCAATCCTGAAATATTTCATATAGTCCAAAGTGGACTGTGGCAAAGAAAAGCACAACAGCTTCAAAACGGTACTGATAAAACAAATGAGAACATATTGTAAATCAAGGTAAATATGATTTTAACCAGCTCATGGTTTGAAAAGGCAAACATTGAAAAGCAAAAGTATTATTAAAACCATGTACTAATCATCCCTTTGGTCCCATCATATACTCTGGGAAGAGAATATTTACTGTGCTTGAAAACTGGTATCACATCATCATCATGTGAGGTTGACTTTGTGACCTGGAGAACATTTCAGCTGCAACATTAGCTTGTTGATAAGCTTGGGATATGAGATCTTTTTGTAGCCATTCGTGGTGAAGGCATCTGTGCCATTGTATGCATTATTTTTGACGACCCTGTTTTGCCGTTTTTTTTACTGTATATAAGCTAACCTGCATACATGCATGCATTTGCATCAGACAAAACTAAACTGCAATCCAAAAAACACTTCAGTAGCTCCACTAGCTCAAAAGAATCCTCTGGTTACCTTTAATGTTGTTTTGCCACTCACCTATCGTTGTGCCATCCTCTCCCATAATGCACTTCATAGAAGTGATGACTTGCTCCACCACAGGTGGAGACATGGAGGATGCGTAGACCGCACTGTGGGAATGGGAGCGCAGGTACTCAATAAGCTCCTAAAGCCAGCAGATACACAGGAGATGTAAGGAGATGTGCATGAAAATTAATTATGTTGTACATCCATTGAGAGTTAAGAAACTGAGGTTCTTTTGATAGTAAAGGTTGCTGACCCTTGGCTTGGCCTAACCCTCTTATATATATATATATTTATATATATATATATATATATATATTTAAATGAAACCGCAGAAAAATAAAAATCCTCCAGCCTCACCCTTTTCCCCGCGATGTATCCCCCTGCAGCACCGAAGCTCTTGGTGAA
This sequence comes from Pseudochaenichthys georgianus, assembly GCF_902827115.2. Classification (NCBI taxonomy): domain Eukaryota; kingdom Metazoa; phylum Chordata; class Actinopteri; order Perciformes; family Channichthyidae; genus Pseudochaenichthys; species Pseudochaenichthys georgianus. The sequence continues at coordinate 26,691,817 of NC_047524.1, forward strand.
TGTTCCCATCATGACGTCCACATCACAGGGGTCCAGGCCAAAGTAATCGACCACGCCTCTGCCTCTAGGACCCAGGGCCCCGATGCTGTGGGCCTCGTCTAGGTAAAGGTAGGCCTTGTAGCGCTTCTTCAGAGCAATCATTTCTGGCAGGCGCACTATGCTGCCCTCCATGCTGCAAGGAGGAAAGGACAAAATGGAAGGGGTTAAAGCCAGGGTCAAGCAAACGTCCTTGTTGATTACTGACTAAGGGAATACAGTATGTTCCCTACTCAAGAACTTAATAATACGAATGTTATTCCACGAAAATAAGCACGTTTATGTTTTTTACAACATGGTAAAACTCACTAAAAAACAGGCGATAGACTTTGTTCCTATTGACAAGTGCATTTTTTATATAGATTATAAAGATAATAATGTACACTGATACACAGAAAAGTATATAATTAGCTGGAGCCTTTTAACTGCAGATTGCTATACAAACAAAAATGCAATGTTGCTTACTGTGTGTACAACCAGTTAGATCTATCCCAGCACTAAATCAGCTGTCAACTTGCAATCCTGTCCTAATACAGCTACTAATGCTGAATCTAATGGAACCACACGAGCCATAAATAAAAGATAAGAGCTACTTTTCTGACATTGAACAGTAAGGAAATCTTATCTTTAGAGCTGATGACTACCATTGTTCTACTCTTTTTGGCTCAATGATTTGTATGGCACAATAGTAAACATTGATGTCCCTCCTCCTTCCTCTCAGCACTGATAACACCTGATTTGTGTGGTCTGAAACAACGTTTTATCTTTGAATAACCTTGTCACTAAAAAACAAATCAAAAGAATCACAAGGGTAGATCAACAGAACGTGAATGGTAGGTTTCGGTAAATATTTAACTTGGGGAGAAAATGGGTAAGGTACCTGTAAATGCCCTCTACAACAATGAGAATCTTCTTCCATGGTCTTCGGGTCCTGGGCTGCCCGTGAACTATGGCCTCCCTCAGCAGTTTCTCCAGGCTCTGCATATCTGGAAAGGAAACCAGGAGATTTGAGTCAGATTCTTCAATAAAGTTGCCCTTGTTTTTAATCACATTAGCCATGGGGAGACCCCGTTGATTTGTATTTTTTAAGATTCAGAAAGAAGAAACAGATGTACTTTTAGATTAACTTGTGGTGATTTTTGGTCTGTGGCTATAACTGACAAAATAAGCTACTTTAACAAACTACTAAAATGATTAAGCTGTAAAAATAGACAGGCAACTGGTTTTAGGCAGCTAGCTGAGATTTTGGCTAGTTAGCTGGTAGCTAATGGCTAAATGTTTAAAGGTTACTAGCAAACCCGAACCAGCTAATAACTCAAACAGCAAGCTTTTAGTAACATCAACTAATTATTATTATTAGATAAAAGATGACCAAGATGGATTATCCACTAAATAAGACACCAACTGATCTACCCGATTAAAAGTAAAAAAAATGCTAACAACCTTTAATGTGGACATTGCTTCTGAGCTAGTTAGCCCAATGGCTATCACACAGCTAGAGGCTTATTATTTGTAGGCTAATTAGACACATACACACATTATATTTATATAGTTATGCATAATCCATATCGTGTTCTATAAGCAAAATCTTTTATGAGCTCCCCTAAATACAATTCTCAATGTACTTGATTTAGCATGCGAGCACAGTTAGCATTAGCAACTAGCACTTCTCCTCTGCAGTTGACGTACATTACAATTACAGATACTTGTTTTTGTGTGAATACAATGAAGTTTGAGTAACAGAAAGAGCGGTTACAGAAAACAGATGCAGTATACAGAGTCTCAAAATAACTTTTTCACAGCAGACTTTTCAACTTGTATTCGGAAAAAGCACAGTTACCAATAAAATAACAAAGGCTATTGTTCCGTTTATTCAAATGTCTCAGTAAGCTGTGAGAGTGTGGCAGTGAGTCAGCATCTACAATACAAGCAAAATAAAAACCATCCATAAAAGTGGCCAGTTTTCTTCTTTTGTTTTACCCTGAGCTTTTTATATTAGCAGAATGTCAAAAATATCTTCCATTAAAAAGGGTAGGCTACTAATTAAAAAAAAAACTAAAAAAAAAAACACATTGTATTTTATAGGTTCTAGTTTTTTTTTTATTGCACTTCCACACTAAAGAATTCTGTATAGAGACCTTTAACATGTCAAAGTCCACGTGCTTCAACACTTTCCAGGAAATAACAATCTTGCTGTGTCAGGCTTTAACCAGAACACTTAGTTAAATGCCCAGTATTGTATGTGGCACTGTAAAGCATGTCAACGACTATATCAAAGAAAGTAATGACGTCAAATAACAAGAAAGCGGCAACCTTCATCACATGGAAAGACATGAAGGCAATCTTTGTTTTGCAGAGTCATTCAGAACATCAATGATGTATTAGACCATGAAAATAATAAAAGCTTTGGACTAAATATAAACTGGAGGACTGACGGACAGAAATCAAACAATCAAAAATGTGAACACTTTTAACTGAATCAAGGTATGATAATATTTCATCTGTTTGCATGTTTGTTTGTTCCTCTCTATTGTTGTACTACTGTTCCTATTTATTGTTGTACTGCTATTTATTTATTGTTGTACTGCTATTTATTTATTGGTGTACTGATGTTGTCTGCTGTACTCTATTTAATTATGTTTTTATTTTCTAGTCTTGTTGTGGTCAGTTAACATCTTGCCAAGGACAACAGTTGAAAATTAGCCTGCTGGCTAATACTGGCTCATTTACAGCAATGTGAATTAATGTGCACTGTCCTTTAAATAAAATAAACAAACAAAATAGAAAGGAGCATTAATAATCACAGCACAGAAGTAGGAAAAATACTACTTGTGACTCACTGTTGTGTTTGAAGACTCTGATTGTGGACCCGGAGAGTCTGGCTCCCAGGACCAGAGAGGCGTGGTTCAGTTCATCACTCAGAAGCAGACAGCCCTGCAGGACACCAGAAACACTTCAATATGTACACACGTCGCATTTGGAATAAAAAATAAAAATAAAAATATTTATATGAAGATAAGAAGTTTAAGTAAAATGTCCAATAAAATATATTGGAATACAAAATATATATATACAAAAAAACCATAATTTTTATGTAAACACGCAAAGTAAAAAATATGCGATAGAGATGAAAGATAATAAAATATTTATACAAAAATAATAAAATATTTATACAAATATAATTTAAATTAAAGATGTGCACTATAATAACTAAATGAAATAAATTAGAATAATAATAATTTGGTTTATATGAATATATTCTAAATAAATTAGAATATATTCATATATATATATATTCAAAGTTAAAGTAAAAATAAAATAAATTAAATGCAAAGGAAAAAAAATGCAATAGAGATGACAAATGTTTTAATACATATATATATATATATATATATATATATATATATATATATATATATATATATATATATATATATATAATAAATAAAGTAAAAAAGGCCAATAAAAAAGAATACAAATATTTATATAAAACACAAGTTAAAGGTGGGGTAGGTAAGTTTGAGAAACCGGCTCGTGATTGCTAGAATTTGAAAATACACAACCTGAGAAAATCTGCCACTTCCTTACAGAGCCCCTCCTCCAACACACACATGACCAATGAGGGCACGAGATAAGTTTGTGCACAGATGGAAGGCTGACAGGCAGGTAGGCCATCCAGTTACTTTAGCCGGGCCGGCTAAAATGATTGGTCGTGTTTTTTACAGTATTACGGCTTCCACAGAAGAAATTTTTTTATGGATTTTTTGTCAAAGCACTTAAGATATTCATTGCTATCGGGATGTTAAGAGCATTCCATGGAATATAACAAGTGTATCTCGAGCCGGTTTCTCAAACTTACCTACCCCACCTTTAAAGTAAAACAAATTATATAATTTTTTTTTTTTACATTTTTCTTAAACATAAGTCAAGTTAAACTAGAATCACACATTTATACAAATATAAGTTATAAACGACTTTAGTTGCTGATGGGGAAATAAGCTGTGTTAGTCTATTTACTCAGAGTGCTGTGTATACCAACAGGAAGTGTTTCCTCATATCCTGCCACGTGGTTCTGTGTCTGTGTACTACTGATACTTTGAGATGTGATTTTAACAAATGGATTTGTTGACCCTACATGTACTCAGACAAAAGGTGCCTGGTAGAAATCAATGTCAAAAAGTGCTGTTACAATATGGGCATAGATTTGTCTCATAATTATTTGTGTCAACATCAAAAATAATTTGTGTGTAAATATGTAATTTGTAAATGTAAAACACCATCCACAATGCATTTAAAAGATTTGCAAACTCACAAATACATTTGCAAATGTAAAACGGATCTGCAAATACGCTAAATATTTTTACAAATAAAAAAAAGATCTGTGAATATCTCTCTCCAACATTGATAACTTTCGATCAGGCATTTGTGAATGTAACGTAACCCTATTACGTAACCCTATTACAACAGAGATCAACAACCTATAACAGGGCCTATGCACAGAATGCAGATATTCAATAGTCATTCTTGTTAAAGAATATGAGCATGTCTACTCAAGGGAGAGGTGGGTGCGGAGACGATTCACAATCAGGCCAGCTGTAGAGAAGACCCTCTCAGCTGGAATTTGGGCATAAGATGAGGTTTGAGTCTGCGTGATCTGCGTGTAGGGAGGGGCAGCAGCCATATCATTCGCTAGAACTAGCTAGATCTGATGGATTTGGACATAAACGCGAGTATATGCAAGTATAACCGGGCGAGAGCGAGAGAGCGAGAGAGAGAGAGAGATCAGCACCTGCAGCTCTGCCCGCTGTGAGGGACCGGTGAGCTTTAGACCTAACACATTTAGCTATGGCACTGTCGTATACATTGAATTATTCCATTTGATCATATGTAATCAACTTAGGCATCCCTCCCAAACAAATTAAATTACAATACAAATATTCATAACTCATATTCGAATACCTGAATAATTTCGAATATTCGATTAATCGTTCCCATCCCTAATGCATATATTCCTGTCTATTGCTTTTATTTGTATCTAATGTTATTATGTTTATACTTTTTTCCACACATTTCACAATTTGGGATGAATGAAGTATCTATCTATATATCTATCCATCTATCTATCATAGATAGATTTTTAAAAAACATTTTTAAAGACAGGAATATATGCACACAGTAGAAAGGACACAATGAATATTATAACATTTAATGTAGCCTTGCTATGAAGGCTGACCTAAATACGGTGCTTTTCTACAGATTACAGATTACCTTCGAAAGTTGTCAATGTTAAAGAGAGATATTCACAGATCTTTTTTGTATTTGTGAAAATATTCAGCGTATTTGCCGATCCGTTTTACATTTGCAAATGTTTGTGTGAGTTTGCAAATCTTTTAAATGCATTTGCGGATGGTGTTTTGCATTTACAAATCACATATTTACACTGTAAACAAATAATGAGACAAATCTATGCCCATATTGCAACATATAGGACATGTGACTGAGCAAGCCAAAGAGCGGAGACAAGCAATGGAGGGGAACGTTTGCAGCAATGGTATTCTTCAATCGTAAATCACAGCTCTACAGAGGAAACATCTACATCTTGTGGTCTTACCTTGCCAGACAGCGCTGGAATGTTCATGGAGTTGGTTGCGAACCCCATCCCAAAAGACATGGCCGACTCCACGCCCAGGAACCTGGCCACCAGCTTCTCCAACTCCTCGTGTCTGTCCAGGTTACCTGAGGAGCAGAACACAGGAAATCACAATAAATACATTAATTCATTGAAAATGATCCTATTCTATTCCATATGGATTTATTTGACTAATTTCAGTATTTTATGATTGCACCATTATGTTCTTGCACTATCTTATTTTAGTAACACCATTTTGTTGCTTAAAAATTGAGGAAAAGGGACTGCATATATATATATATATATATATAGCACCTTTACTGCAACCTCTCAAAGCGCCTTTACATACACGCCAACATGAAGAAGGTCCTGCCGAAGTACTACCAACTCATCAGCTGCCCGACGCGCGGGGGAAACATACTGGACCATGTTTATTCCCCTTTTCAACATGGATATAAGGCTCTCCCTTCGGCAAATCAGACCACATCTCACTGCTTAGAAGCAGAAACTCAAACGGGACAGACCGGTAACAAAGAGGAGTCAGATTCAGCTCTGCAGGATTGCTTTGCATCTACGGAGTGGAGTGTGTTTGAGGACAATACCATCAACACACGCACGGACATCTGCTACATTGGGAAATGCATCGATGACGTGGTACTGAAGGTTTCTGTACGAACATTCCCAAATCAAAAGCCCTGGATAAACGGTGAGGTGCGTGGCAAACTGAAAGCGTGCACTGTCGCCACAGAGCTGGAGATTTGGAGGAGTACAGGAAATCTAAGTATGATCTCCGGAGAGCAATCAGCAATGCAAAGAGAAGGTGGAATCTGACTTCAAAGGCTGTAACACCCGGAACATGTGTGCGGGACTAAGAACAATGACAGACTACAAAGGAGCAGTGGGGGGTGCTGCGGGAGTGTCTGCGTGCGCATCTCTCCCAGATGAGCTGAACAGCTTTTTTGCACGTTTTGAGAGCAGCCAGGCTGTGGGGGCCCAGAAGGACCAGGAGCCCTGCCCTTTTGATTTAAACAGGGCAGATGTGTGTAAATCCTTTAAAGGGGTTAACCCACACAAGGCTCCTGGACCTGATGGCCTCCCTGGCTGTGTTCTCAGGGTGTGTGCAGTTCAGCTGGCAGAGGTGTTCACAGACATCTTCAACAGGTCCCTGCTGCAGTCTGTAGTCCCCACATGCTTCAAACACTCCACCATCGTTCCTGTCCCAAAAAGACAATAATCACCAGCCTCAATGACTACCGCCCAGTAGCACTCACCTCCTTCATCATGAAGTGCTTTGAGCGGTTAGTCAAACCCTCATCACCTCCTCCCTCCCTGACTCTCTGGACCCCCTGCAGTTTGCCTACAGAGCAAACAGGTCCACAGACGACGCCATAGCCCTCCCCCTCCACACTGCCCTCTCACACCTGGAAAAAAAACATGAGCGTGCATAACTATTCACCCCCCTAAAGTCAATACTTTGTCGAGCCACCTTTTGCAGCAATAACAGCTGCAAGTCTCTTGGGGTATGTGTCTATAAGCTTGGCACATCTTTCCACTGGGATTTGTTTCCATTCTTCTTGCCAAAACTGCTCCAGCTCCTTTAGGCTTTTTTGGCTCGTGTACAGCCATCTTTAGGTCATACCACAGATTTTCGATTGGATTAAGGTCTGGGCTTTGACTAGGCCACTCCAAAACGTTTAAATGTTTCCCCTTAAACCACTCTAGCGTTGCTTTAGCAGTATGCTTTGGGTCATTGTCCTGCTGGAAGGTGAACCTCTGCCCAAGCCTCAAATCTCTGGCAGACTGAAACACAGTTTCCTCAACTAGTTCCCCGTCTTTAGCTCCATTCATCACTCCTATTTTTACCAGCTTCCAGTCCCTGCTGCCGATGAAAAACATCCCACAACATGATGCAGCCACCACCTTGCTTCACCGTGGGGATGGTGTTCTGAGGGGGATCAGAGGTGTTGGGTTTGCGCCAGACATAGCGTTTACCTTGATGGCCAAAAAGTTCAATTTTAGTCTCATCCACATGTTTGGTGAATCTTCCACGTGCCTTTTGGCAAACTCCAAACATGTTTTCTTATTTTGTTTGCGACTCTTCCATAAAGCCCAGCTCTGTGGAGTGTACGGCTTACTGTGGTCCTGTACAGATTCTCCTCTCTCTGCTGTGGAGCTTCCCAGCTCCTTCTGGGTTATCCTCGGCCTCTTTGTTGCCTCTCTGATCAATGCTCTCCTTGCACGGTGTGAGAGTTTTGGTGGGCAGCCCTATCTTGGCAGGTTTGTTGTCGTGGCATATTTTTTTCCATTTTAAAATAATGGATTTAATGGTGCTTCGTGTTGTTCAACATTTGTGAGATTTTTTTATAACCCAACTCTGTCTCATACTTTTCCACAACTTTGTCCCTGACCTGTTTGGAGAGCTCTTTAGTCTTCATGGTGTCGTTTTCTTGCTTAGAAAGGCCACTTGCTGTGGTATGGAAGACGGAGGCCTTCTACAACAGTTGTATATACAGAGATAATGAGGCACTTGATTGCACACAGGTGAACGTTATTTCAATAATTGTGTGACTCTGAAGGTCTTTGTTTGGGCTAAATAGCAAAGGGGGTCAATACATATGCACACACCACTTTTCAGTTTTACATTTTTTGTTATGTTTTAAAACGTGCTCTTTTTTTCTTTCACATCACCAATTTTTACTAACTTTGTGTGGGGTCTTGCCATAAAATCCCCCCAAAAATATTATATTATTTTGGGTTTTAATGCAAGAAAATAGGAAAAATGGCAAGGGGGTGAATACTGGAGAATGCTGTTCATTGATACAGTTCCGCCTTCAACACCATTGTGCCCTCCAAGCTGGTCATCAAGCTCAGAGACCTCGGGCTCAACAGCGCCCTCTGTGACTGGATCCTGAACTTCCTGACAGGCAGACCCCAGGCAGTGCGGGTGGGAAACATCACATCCTCCTCCCTGATCCTCAACACCGGTGCCCCTCAAGGCTGCGTGCTCAGCCCTCTCCTCTACTCCCTGTTCACTCACGACTGCGTGGCCACACACAGCTCCAACAGCATCGTGAAGTTTGCTGATGACACGACCGTCATCGGCCAGATCACCGACGGCGACGAGACGGCGTACAGAGAGGAGGTCGAGGTTGTTATCCTGACATCTTGTGCCAGGATAACAACCTCCATCTCAACGTCAGCAAAACAAAGGAGCTGATTGTGGATTACAGGAAGCAGCAGAGAGAGGGACACGCCCCCATCGCCATCACTGGGACTACGGTGGAGAGTCAGCAGCTTCAGGTTCCTCTGTGCCCACATCACTGAGGACCTGACATGGACTCGTCACACCACCACCATCACCAAGAAAGCTTGACAGCGGCTCTTCTTCCTCCGCAGGCTGAGGAGGTTCAACATGGACTCCAGGATACTCTGCAACTTCTACAGGTGCTCCATAGAGAGGATCCTGACCTTCTACAGGTGCACCATAGAGAGCATCCTGACCTTCTACAGGTGCTCCATAGAGAGGATCCTGACCTTCTACAGGTGCTCCATAGAGAGGATCCTGACCTTCTACAGGTGCTCCATAGAGAGGATCCTGACCTTCTACAGGTGCTCCATAGAGAGGATCCTGACCTTCTTCAGGTGCTCCATAGAGAGGATCCTGACCTTCTACAGGTGCTCCATAGAGAGCATCCTGACCTTCTACAGGTGCTCCATAGAGAGGATCCTGACCTTCTACAGGTGCACCATAGAGAGCATCCTGACCTTCTACAGGTGCTCCATAGAGAGGATCCTGACCTTCTACAGGTGCTCCATAGAGAGGATCCTGACCTTCTACAGGTGCTCCATAGAGAGGATCCTGACCTTCTACAGGTGCTCCATAGAGAGGATCCTGACCTTCTTCAGGTGCTCCATAGAGAGGATCCTGACCTTCTACAGGTGCTCCATAGAGAGGATCCTGACCTTCTACAGGTGCTCCATAGAGAGGATCCTGACCTTCTACAGGTGCTCCATAGAGAGGATCCTGACCTTCTACAGGTGCTCCATAGAGAGCATCCTGACCTTCTACAGGTGCTCCATAGAGAGCATCCTGACCTTCTACAGGTGCTCCATAGAGAGCATCCTGACCTTCTACAGGTGCTCCATAGAGAGGATCCTGACCTTCTACAGGTGCTCCATAGAGAGGATCCTGACCTTCTACAGGTGCTCCATAGAGAGGATCCTGACCTTCTTCAGGTGCTCCATAGAGAGGATCCTGACCTTCTACAGGTGCTCCATAGAGAGCATCCTGACCTTCTACAGGTGCTCCATAGAGAGGATCCTGACCTTCTACAGGTGCTCCATAGAGAGCATCCTGACTGGCTGCATCACCGCCTGGTACGTCAGCTGCCCTGCCCTCTATCGTAAGGCTTTACAGAGGGTGGTGAAAGCTGCACAGCACATCACCAGGACGGAGCTGCCATCCATGGAGGACCTTTACTCCCAGCGGCTCAGGAAGAAAGCCCTCCGGATTACAAAAGACCCCCATCACCCCAGCCACAAACTGTTCAGTCTGCTGCCGTCTGGCAGGCGTTACCGCAGCATCCGGACTAAAACCACCAGACTCAGGGACACTTTCATCCCAGAGGCCGTAAGACTGTTAAACACCTGAACTGCTGAAACAACATCCACAATATTCATCTGGCTGCTACTTAAAAATGATTTATCTATTAACCTATATCATATTTCAATTACTTGCATATGGACTCTTATTGCACTATTTCACTTTTTTAAACTATTTTCTTCTTGTATTTAATATTTACTTGCACTATATTTTTCAGTTTCTGTGTTTTGTGTTGCACTGTTGGAGAAGCCTGTGACACAAGATTTTCATCGGCATAACTACACTGTAGCTATGTTCGTTTGACAAATAAAGAACTTTGAACGAGTCAGAATTCTTCCATTCAAACCCATTGACACAGAGGAAGAGGCTGGAGGAAAGATAAACACACATTCACACACCATTGGCCATCTGGGGCAATTTGGGGTTAATTATCTCGCCCAGGGAAAATCTGACATGCTGCAGGGGTTGGGTATCATACCACCGAACTTCCTGAGCCACCGTCGCCTAAAACTGCCTTCCTCCAGGGTTATCTGGGTGTTACTCACGTTTTCTAAAGTACATGTGAAATTAGAAAACACCGAATCAGATATTCGCCACTGTCTATCTACAGTATCTATCTCGAAGCGGTTGACTAATCACAACAGAGCAGGCCAGCTAACCAATCAGAGCAGACTGGGCTCTGGTTTCAGACAGAGGGTGAAAAGAGGTGCTGCAGCACAGGCAGTATGAGAACAATAAAGAGCTGTTTGAACATTAAAGCATGGAGACACGTCACAGTAGAGACACTACATACTGATATGAACCTGAAAACGAGCAGAATGTGTCCTCTTCAAAGAAAATCAATGTTTGTTGTGCGGTATAAATAAAACAAAGATATATTTCCCCTTAAACTCTAGGTATTTACATGGTTAGTATCTAAACAGACTGCTTCATAATGCTTTATTTACAGTAGTGATGTCACTCCTGCACATTATTTCTGTATTCCAGTAATTGCAAAGCTTATGGAGGGTAAGTCTGTATTTTGGCATGTGTTCGTACCAAGCTCTTGTCTGGTACTCGCTACTCCCACGCCGTACTTCATGGTGATCTCGGCTGCAGCGTCAGCACACGCACCCTTGTTCTCAGCGAAGCCCAGATAATTATAGGAGCCCAAGTTAATCACATCCTGCAACACCCGGCCTGATTGACTGCGAGGGAGAGCAGAAGAAGATCAGACAGAGGAAACAATCGATGAGAAGAATCTATGGTTTTTATTTTTCCCTTACGCGAAAGTCCAGTTGTAGTCGGGGGACGTCCTCTCCAACAAGTCCATTGTGGGCCCTGGCACGCCGCATAGGGGCCGGTTCCAGTTGTCTCTGATTCGGATGTAGATGTTTCTGGTGTAAAAGTTCTCGAAATCCTGGTAGAGGGGCACAAAGTCCTACACATGGACCAATAAAGAGGAGGAGGAGAGAGGGGTACATTAGCTAAGCATCAGTATGGACATATAGTTAACATTGCAGATATTTACAATGTTATTTTGGCAAGTGGTAATGTCATAGTGACCTAACAATATTTGTATTCAAGATATCCAATAGGTCATTCGGACAAAACAACATGAGAGATATCTGAAGTTTGACTACATTGCGACCAGGAAGAATGAAAATATCAAAGATATGGCAGTATTAGTATGTGGGGTATATCTAATAAAAAATGTAATATAAAATGTTATACTTGATAGAATATACAATTGAATGATGTATATTCTAATTCCAGTTTTGAGTTTGCTACGACATCATTTTGACTAGTTAAAACACAATATATTTAAAAAGGAAAATTAAGGGAATTATGGATTTCTTGATTCTGAATCATGGCTACTCATAAATGCTTGGCAAAAGTTGTTCTAAATTTACGGGTCAAAATGTTGTTACAGATATCTAAAATTACAGTGTTGACTCGTATACATATAATTAAAAGCAACTTGAATTAGAGCTCTGACATGGCAGAAAGAGGTTGCAGATATGGATGATGAAAATCCATTCCAGCTAATAACTGTAGAAGTCCTTGACCTACTGCAGTGAAGTGGTAGGAATGTATCAAATCTACCAGTAACATCAAAGAACTACATGCCAGGCATTGTTTGGGAAGCTTAGCTGGAAGGAATATGATCTTTCACATTAAAACACATGACTGACAGTTCATGTTCCTTGGTTCTTGGTGGAAACATCCGTTGGGGGGAGCTAATGACTTCCCCAAGTCTATCTCACTAGCTTCCTTTCCTCAACATAACCAAATACTTTGAAACAATGGGCTTCACTATCAAAAGTTACACAACAGGTTGAAAACAATCCCAGTGGTCAAGGACGTGTTCCAAATGTTCTGATAACTCCGCCATTGGCTGTTTACTGACAAAATGCAATCTTTGGCGCACATTCCACTGAATTGCAAAGGGAAAAAAGCGATTTAGGGGTAATATTAGTGTTATAGTGTTTCAACACAGAGAAAGACTTATCTTATCATCATTATCATTTCCATTTTGTGATATCATTGTGGTTGACAAGATCACATCAAATGCTCTGAGGTTTTGTTTGCAAAGTGTTGTTTCCTCTTCAAACACTTAAGAACTGCTGCTAACAGTGTGTGAAATACGAGAGCCCCGTAGCTTCGACTATTGGTAAACTATGTGGAGTGCAAATATCACTTTAGTCCAGTCAAGTTAACAAAACAAGAAATGGATTAAGTCTAGTTTTTTTCCATTCTTTGTCACTGTTGTTTTGACATTAACATGGAAAACTTCCATACTAGAAGCAGCACGTGCTCAGCCTAGAAAATCACTTCAACAGTGTGCTGAATGCACACATTTCTGCCGACGCGAGGAGCAGCGGGCTCAATCTGGCAACAAAAAGAACATGTCGACAGTGTTCTTATGATAAATCTTACTGCTAGAAGAGTGGGCACTGTAAGTTTATCCATAGGGTATTAAATAATGAGAATAGCTAGCTAACTAGAAAGATTTTTTTACATTACATTTCATTGAGCTGACGCTTTTATCCAAAGCGACTTATAATGACCGATTACAGGGACATTCTCCCTGGAGTAACTAAGGGCCTTACTCAAGGGCACACTAGTGGTGGTGTTCCTGGCGGGATTTGAACTCACAACCTTCCGATCTTCAGCCCACCTCACTATATCAGACAACCACTACCCTAGATAAGATAGACAGCTAAAGTTGGCAAGTTGGCTAGATTGGTTATCAGATAGCTCACAATCGATAGGTAGTTAGATACACAGGAAGGCATTACAAAATGTCCCCATATGAGATTTCAGGCCCTTTTCATACGTCGTCATCCTGCAGTCACCAACAGAGAATGGAAGCTGTATAACCAGTTGGCTGCAGTGTAGCTGTTAATATAATTCATGATGTATAACGTCGCTGCTATTGCCAAACCAGAAAGAAAACAGGAAGTCAGGGGGGCTACATAAATGAATACAAAGCTGTGCACTAAAGGATCAGGTTTGTGGCTTCTCCTACCCTCTGTTCCTCCTTCTCCCCGGCGATGTTGCATCTTTCGATCTTCCAGTAACGGAGAAAGTCTCGCAGGTAGCCGAAGATGGTCAGAATGCCGTAGCTCATGTAGGTGAAGACGGCTGGCAGCATTGGTGTCTGCTCGTAAGACTCAACGAACGGCCGACTGTACGGGACGCCATGATGCGATGTTGCATTGACCTGGAGACATGGAAAGCAAGCATTGTAGATAAATGACATGCACATTGGAATTTCCAGTTTTCATCAAATCTATCTCCCAATAATAGTATCTGTGAGTTCATATTACTATTTATTTTCATTTGGGAAATAACAATATTATAGATTTTGAAAAATGTAAATGTTCTGGTTGGAATGTGCCCACAACAGAAAAGCTTAAAAGTTGACAGAATAATCATTACAATGATGTATTAAGTATTCAAACTAAATATTCTGTTTACTGTTGGTTTTATGTGGACCCAGTGCAGTGGTGGAACTAAAGTATGTACTACTAGCTTCTTTGTCTTGGACATTGTACTTCTAACTCCACTACATTTATTTTATTACTTTAGTTAGCACAGGCAGTATGATACAAATAAAGACTTTTTTGAACATCTACATGTCACAGTAGAGGCACAAAATAAAAATAAGAACCTGAAAATGAGTATAATAAGACCTCTTCAACCTTTCATGTTAAAATCCACTTCATATAAATGTGCAGCCTGACGTCTTGTGACTTCCTCTCCTTTTTTCCTAATGAGAAAACAGTTTGTCTTCTGTTATAGTTGGCTGAGATTGCTGCAACTCATTTAAAGGTGACTTATGTGCAGTCTTATTGTACGTAGAGGGGAGATAACATGGTATTAGCTCTGGTGCAGCTGTACACTAACTATACAGGGCAGAAAACACTGTTTGACAAATGACAGGGGGGAAAGCTTTTGCATTCCAAATATGGGAAGATCTAGCTTGTGTTGACGTTATGTTTTTATGTGCATTTGCACACTCAACATGGATATGATCTTTTATACTGAAACTCCACATGTCTATTTTCTGGACAGAAGCTCACTACTCTCAGACTTGTTGCAGTTCGCCTTCCCCATCATGCGCGTCTCGGTGCTCATGGCTATTAGGCGCTGCATGTGACCAGTCATGCCTCCCTCTCAAATACCTTACAGAGTAGCAACGCTGACATCTGCACGCACAATAATCAGCTGAGGTTCACTCACCACTTTATCAGCCTAGTTAGCTGAAACATGAGCAGAAGAAACGGGGTTTTCCCAGCACTGCAATGGCTGGTGAGCACAATGACCGGTCAACAGTTATCTAGCTTCAAAATGTCAAGATGGAATTGATTTGAAGAGAACAACCAAGGAAGATGCAAGTATTTTAGCATGTTCAGTGTCTCCCCTGCCATTGTCTTGGCCCCACCAACGGAGCCCCGCGCCCCCCCTGAAATTCAAGCTGTTTAAAAAGAAAAAGAAAATTATAATTTAATTTATAATTTTTTTTTTTTTAATATATATATATTGCACCAAATTGCAACTAATCTATATCTACTGTCACTTTTCACATTGAACATGTGCTCTTTCATTTTAAGTAGTGAGTTTAGTGTTGTTGACCCTAAGAAACACTGATGCATTCCTCAATAACACTAATCCACAGCTCCTCTCTCTGCTCCAGAGGATTTAAAAAATATATATCCTAATGCAGCTTATTTGAATAAACTGGAAGATTTAAGCTCATGTGTTTTCCTGTATTGTGTTCTATAGCTTTCTGTGCATGTAAATGATCTGCAAAGGCTAAAATCCCTGTGTTTCCTCCAGAGGGAGTTTCTCTCCCACACACTATCCCCCACCGCCTGCCTGCTAGGCCTACATTGGACTCTTTGTTTACTTCTGTAACATAGTGACAGCACTATGTAACACTCTTGCTTCTATTGGCTAGGCTCCAACACATTGTACCTAATATGCTAAGGGTGGGACATCTCCAAGCAGTTGACCAATCACAACAGAGCCGGTCAGCTGACCAATCAGAGCCAACTGGGATATCACAGTAGAGGCACAACATATAAATATGAACCCTAAATTAAGGCCCTTTAAAAAAAGTATCTGTATCACAACATGACAATGAGTCTGAACGTTCACAATGTCTGAGGGGACATATTCATTTTCACAGAGGGTGAATCCAATGGTGCAAAATTAATTAATTAATGTTGTTTTGAGGCACGCATGTAGTCTCTATGGACAGCAGGTGTATTGGTTCAAAGTCTCCCTATTCACTAACTCATCATCTTTTTTATGGAGGGAGTTGCTCACTTTTACAAACTTGTATAGCCACTGAAGTGTGCAATATCCACCATCAAATGAGCCTAAATGCTGATGAGTATGTTATAGTTTAAAAAAGGGAAATAAGAACACAAAGTAATATACTAAAGTGTGCACCACATAACAATTACCCTACTTATTAAGATGGACTATGTCTAAAATTATGATTTCATCCAGGGAGAGAAATGAATTGCCCCAAGTTGTTTACTAGCTCTGATGTAAATGCATCATGAGCTACTTGATTAATTTAGAAATCGTGGTTATATCTTCGTCACAAGTGAACATATGTTATCAAATGTGTAAAGAGATCTGCAGAAAGACCTAGTCTTAAATTCGGCATACATATTATGAACTTAAATTCAGTGCAATATGTCACGTTTCTGAGTTGTCACACCCGCCTTTTTTTTTTAAATCAACCTCCCTCTTATAAAATAACTGAGTGGGCGGTGGAACGCAACACGAGACCCCTCATAAAGTTTACATTTCAACACATTTAGATAATAATTGATGCAATTCTGATGCTGCCGAATTGAAAAGAGTATCGCAATGATTCAGATCAATGGATTTATTCATATATTTTGGGTGAATATAACTTTAAGAAAGGTCGACAACTCTTTAAACTATAATATTTCATACGGGATTTGGCGTTCGCTCGGTAATCGAGAAAAGCAAAGCTCGATGACAACAAACTGTCAGACAATAAGGAGCAGGGCTCGGTTAATACATGTAAGCTGTCATGCAGTGTTATACTAATATCGCCTAAGTTCATAAAAATTACAACATGACAGCATTTCTGGGTGTTTCCGGATCCACACAACAGATGCCTCCCAGGCTTCACCAGCCTCCACTCCCCGTCCCATCCCGGGCCTCACCTCCTCCTCCTCGGGCTGGCCGTGGTGCTTGGACTTCTTCTCATGGCAGCGGTAGAGGCTCTTCGCCAAGCCGTTTCTCTCCGGCTTCAGTCCGTTCTTCACACGCTGACACACGTCCCCATTCGCTGTCTTGGTGCTGGGGCTTTCGGTCATTGCTGGCCAACGATTGTGGAGCCGCTAAGGTAACTTGCATGTAGGAACACGGTGCCTGCCTGCGGTGCAAGGCGGTGACAGTATCCGAGCTGGGAACGTTTACAACCAAACTACAAACTCTTTCACACACGCCCAACACACACATGCATCACACACACCGAACCCACACTATGGAACCTGGAAATACAGACCCTAGATACCGGAAATCAACGCCCATTAGGGAGCATTGGAGGAGGGGCGGGGCCACGTGTTTCACATTTAGAGAAGGGCGGGGCTTGTTGACGAACTTGATTGACACTTGAATCAGTAAGGGGTTGTGGTCACAACCCCTAATATAACATTCGGCATACGGCTCGAATATTATATTGTTGTTAAAATACTTTTTGTTTTACTCAAAAATAAAACTGAAATGTAATTAAATGTTCACAACACATCATTAAATATGGCAATAAAAGCCACTTGTATCCAAATGACAACTTTTAGCTGGAAATATACCGGCTAGATTTTTTATTAATAACCAATTTAAAAAGATGTATGGATGGAAACTTTTCACATTAGTGAAGCAGGAGGAATATAAAATAAAATATAACCTAAAACTCTTACACTGGTTATAAACAAGAGGTGAAATAAGTGCCATGGTATATTAAATACAAATAGGCCTACTGATGTTATAGAGGTCCCGATTTGAGTTTTGTGTTAATGTATTCAATTGCAAAGATATAATGTAACCCTCACCCTAACCCTAATGTAATAGTGGTTGATACAAAGTTATTTAATATTAATATAATTCACACCAGTATAAAATTATTGACATTTTATTAAAATGAGTGGAAAATGTAATTGAAACACGAGAAAGTATCTCGTGCACACGACAAAATAACCCGTTATCCTGACTTTTTTTTGTTTTTTGTTGAGAAAGTTACCGGTGCACCAAGGAGGAAGTGGAGCACACAGGAGCAGGGCCGTCCCTGGCCAACTGGAGGCCCCACGCAAAGTTATATGATGAGGCCCTCTGTTTCGTGAGCATCGACGGGGGGGTTGCTAGTGGAGCCTCGCAGCAGCGATACCACACTAATTGCGCCGCATAAGCACATAGGTGCACTGCATTTGCGGCTCAGTTGAGGCTCCCCCCGCAAGGTGAGGCCATGATCGGGAGACAGGAGACAACCATTTCATTGCAGACTGTTATGAAACACACACACACACACACACACACACACACACACACACACACACACACACACACACACACACACACACACACACAAGGGGGGGGGGGGGGGGCAACAGCGGTAATTCAAGTTTAAAAGTCTCAAAAAAGCTACAACTACTGTCACAAACTGGATGAATGTGAAGTATTTTGTTAAAGGAGGATTAAAGCGTAATTAAGGAGCACTGTTGGAGTGACTTTGATGGTTATTGGACTCAGGATTAATTCATTTGGATTCCCGCTGTATGAAGAAATTAAAGGACGGCGCAAGTGGGAACAACTCACAAGGGGATTAAACTGTTTAAAACACATGCTCAAAGTAAGCCGGATTTTGCCGATGTGTTTATGTGGATTCAAAAGTCGTAAATAATCTACAAAATGGAGGAGACCGATCTGATCGGAGCAACTGAGACAAATAATCCAACTGAAACCGGCATGGCCAATGACTATGTTTTACAAATGCGCTTAAGCCTGGTTTGGACACTTTACGGGCAGAAGACACATTTCTATTAAAAAAATAATTATACATTTCTGTTTTGTTATGCCTATAATAGCTACTAACTTGAAGTAAAAAAAAAAAGAAGTCTAAATATGATATTTGGCCTCAAATCATCTGAGGCCTGGCGCCCCTCCTGCGATCTTTGGCGCCCCCCCCCCCCCCCCCCAGGGGGCGTGCCCCCCAGGTTGGGAACCACTGATCTAGAGCAGTGGTTCTCAAATGGGGGTACGCGGACCCCTAGGGGTGCGTTGGAGTACTGCAGGGGGTACGTGAGATTTATTTTATGTTAATGAATAAAAAAAACGTAATTAATGCATTTAAACAAACTAATAGTAGATTAGCTACTTTATTCAAAGGTTTACAGTAATTCTAGATAATAAAATGGGAAAAATAAACGGGGTGCTCTCTTTTCCTCTCCCTCTCCTGACAGCCCGTCAGTCTCGTGCAGCTCACTGAACCTGCATAGTGACCAGACAGTAAAGAATAAATATATGTATAGCTAGTTTAGCTAGTTCCAGAGTAGATAAACTAGCTAAGTGTGTTAGGTCTAACTCTTAGTGTGTTTTGCTTCGCTCACCGGTCCGTCACAGCGGCGGAGCTGTGATCATGCAGAGCTGCGTGTTCTCCCTCAGCAGCAGCTGATCTGATCTCTGATCTCTCTCTCTCGCGTCCGGTTATACTTCACTCGCGTTTTTGTCCAAATCTTTCAGATCTAGCTAGTTCTAGCTATAGATCTTATATTAAACGTTGCTTGGCAACGGCCGCAAAGTATAGCGCAGCATTATGCATATGTTTATATGAGGGGTCAACATCCCATGCTCATAAAATGCTCATATATTTTTTTCTCTTCATTCCCCATGCCCCAAAATAAATAAATAAATAAATATACCAATTTTAGGAAAGGTAACGAAGTTTGAGCAGTGTGGGTTTTATGTGAACAGAGTTACACATATTTCAAAACACGAAGTGTAATAACTGCAGTTTGCCTCCCTGTCAGAATAACAAAGATCCTCAGTGAAGCACAAGCCCATATTTCTCACTAAATTGTAAGTAGGCCTACAACTTATTAAAAAGATCAGTTCAATGCAACTAATGTCGTCTTTAAAATTCGTGAGAAAGCGGTCGCAAAACAGTTGTGTGATTACTTAAAAAACAATGATTTATTTGAAGATTTTCAGTCTGGCTTTAGAACACATCATAGCACAGAGACAGCTCTGGTTAAAGTCAC
Organism: Pseudochaenichthys georgianus; assembly: GCF_902827115.2. Taxonomy (NCBI): domain Eukaryota; kingdom Metazoa; phylum Chordata; class Actinopteri; order Perciformes; family Channichthyidae; genus Pseudochaenichthys; species Pseudochaenichthys georgianus. The sequence continues at coordinate 26,711,873 of NC_047524.1, forward strand.
AAATGGCATTCTAATAGCCTCAGACAAGGGACTTGTCTCTATTCTTGTTTTGCTCGATCTCAGTGCTGCATTTGATACTATTTTGTTCACATTATATATGCTTCCGTTAGGCAATATTATAAGGAATCATTCTGTAAACTTTCATTGTTATGCGGATGATACTCAACTATATTTATCAATCAAGCCTGATGAAATTAATCATCTAAATAAAATTCAAGACTGCCTTAAGGACTTAAAAACGTGGATGACCTTAAACTTTTTGATGTTAAACACGACCAAAACTGAAGTTATTGTACTTGGCCCGAAGAATCTACGAAACAAATTATCTAAAGATATACTAACTATGGATGGCATTAATTTGGCCTCCAGTGAGACTATAAGGAATCTTGGTGTTATATTTGATCAGGATTTATCCTTTAACGCCCACATAAAATCAATTTCAAGGACCGCCTACTTCCATCTACGTAACATTACAAAAATCAGACATATCTTGCCTCAAAACCATGCAGAGAAACTAGTCCATGCATTTGTTACTTCTAGGCTGGATTATTGTAACTGTTTATTATCAGGGAGTACCAAGAAGTCAGTCAAGTCGCTTCAGCTGATTCAAAATGCTGCAGCTCGTGTACTAACCAGAGTTAGGAAAAGGGACCACATTACTCCTGTTCTGGCTGCCTTACACCGGCTCCCTATAGAACACAGGATATAATTTTAAATTCTTCTTCTCGCCTACAAAGCCCTTAATGGGCAGGCGCCATCTTACCTTAAAGAACTCATTATACCCTACTGTCCTACTAGGGCATTGCGTTCCAAGAATGCAGGGTTGTTGGTTGTTCCTAGAATCTCTAAAAGTACAATGGGAGCCAGAGCCTTTTCTTATCAAGCACCACATTTGTGGAATCAGCTTCCAGTTTGTGTTCGGGCGGCAGACACCCTATCCGTTTTTAAGAGTGCGCTTAAGACCTTCCTTTTTGATAAAGCTTATAGTTAGGGCTTTTGCTGATATAGGCTTAGTTTGTCGGGGGACATCTTACTTCTTCCTTCTCTCTGTCTATACCTGTGTACTCTCATGTTCCGATTAACCCAGCTTCCCCAAATTTCTTTCTTTTTGGTGTCGATATACGCCGGGATCCGGAGTCATGGATGATCCTGCGGTCCTGTGTCCTGGATCGCGAGCCCTGGATCGCGAGTCGTGGCTGTGGTCCTGGATCATCGGTCGTGGATGGATATCCTCGTGGATTCATCTTCCTATTATACACACATGCATTTCCAAACATTTGGACTACCTATGTTGCAAATGTATTATCTTTCAATTTACACACGGCATCTATTGCACATCTGTCCGTCCTGGGAGAGGGATCCCTCCTCTGTTGCTCTCCCTGAGGTTTCTCCCATGTTCCCTTTAAACTGTGGGTTTTCTTCGGAAGTTTTTCCTTGTACGATGTGAGGGTCTAAGGACAGAGGGTGTCGTATTGTCATACTGATATTCTGTACACACTGTGAAGACCACTGAGACAAATGTAACATTTGTGATATTGGGCTATATAAATAAACATTGATTGATTGATTGATTGATTGATTGATTGATTGATTGATTGATTGATTGATTGATCACGCCAAATACGCTCAATCCTATGGATGAAAATACATGGTTTAGGGAAAACCAGTTCAAGTAATCTATTTTCATGCTGGCCTAGCATAGGTTAAGTACAAGGTGCTTGGTCTACACATCAGATAATTCCACCTCACTAATTTAGTTGCTAGATATGCTGCAATTTACCTCTGGTTATGAACACTTTTACCAGAGATGAAGCTTCCACGGTCGGTGCCGCGAACCGAAAACATGAATCTCGCTATCTGTACGTTTTCTACACCTTGGTCTCCTCTGACCCTGAAATGTACACAGTTGACCAAAGGACTGTCAAAGAAAATACTCATCCAAAAGTGTCACAGTATTGATCTAGTGTGCAAAGAGTGTGCTTTTTTTCTGTGAATTCACCTTAAAGGCACTCCATATCTTTGTGTTGCCTCTAGGAAGAAGCCATAGGTTGTTGACGCACGGTTGTTGGTTGAAGCACCCAAGTACATTACCTGCAGAAAAGCAGAGAATATTTAAGAATAGGGCAATTACACACAATAGCTAGGCAACATTCTGTTAAACTGTGAATTAAAGAATTCCTGTTGCAATAGAAATAAGCAAACACTACTGACATACAGTATACTGACTCATAATTGTGCAACAAAAATAGGCAATGCACAAAATCTCCTTTACATCTACTTTGACTTTGCTGCTTCCTTTTTAGTCCATACACTTTCTCCATTTGGACCAAATTCCTTAAGCAAAGTCAGGACACAGCGTTGGGACCTCTTGTGGTTTTAAGTAGCTAGCAGTAAACCCGTACAAAAAATACATGTTTGTTTAATGTGTGTCTACTGAAGTAAAATGCAGTCTTACCTTTCTCGAATACCCGTCCACTCCACCAAATAAGACAATGTTGTAACTGAAAAAACCAAAGAACAAACTGTTATAGCACTCTGGAATTGAAACACTGATTCTCCAAAACTGGGACATTACAATGAGATTATTTTTGAATCACTTAGCGAAATATAAATACCACAACCGTATCAATTTGTGGTTGGTATCCACGTGCACAAGTGAGAGAGGCCCTCGCACTGAATATGTTCTCCTCACAACACAGCCCAGACTAGCCAGTCTGGAGAGGATGCCTATGGAATCCACTCGATGCATTGAGGCAGCCATTCTTGTCCATTGTACACGTAGACCAATAGATAACAACCGTCCTTTGACCATTCGGTATCCAGCAGTGGGCATGTCATTCTTGATAGATATGACCACGTTATCCAACTCCTCATCACTGATGGAGCTATAAAGTTCTGAAACGGATAAGCCAAACTCTCTCATCCTTCTAAAGATTGTACTGGAAGAAACACCAAGCACTTTTGCAATGCAAGGCACCGATAGGTTTGTCCCCAACATCTCAACCAACTGCTGCCTCTCAATTTCAAACTTAGGACGTCCTCTTAGACCAATAACTGATCCCACTGCTGTATTTGGGGCTTCTGAATCTAAATATTGCCTAAGTAGTCCAAACAGCTCTTGAAGAGCTTGGATTATTCCTTGCGGTATGTCAACATGTCTTGAAAGTGCTTGCAGGAGGTACAGCTCCTGGCGACATGCAAACTCCAGGAAATCCAGGTCAAGTGGTGCTCGAATGAGTGCAAGCTCAAACTTCGACAGGAGTCTCTCCAGGATCTGCCGTTTCAGAATATGCTGTGAAGAAAAATAAAGTACACTTTAATTAACTAAATTAATACTTGAGTAAGACTCCTTGAATATATGTGTTTGTAAACCCTAACTAAGGTGTAACAGTCCTTTTTTCAGATGGAGCTAATATTTCCTTCTGGTCAGAGTTTGTTAATTCAGTTATGACGCTATACCACAATTATCTATTCACTATTTTATTTGTATTTAATTATATTTTTAAGAAATGTGGTAAATCTTTACTGAAACATTTATGTCAAATACAGAATAAGGCACATAAACATCAATGTTCATCATAAACATTCCAAAAAATAAGTGCCAAGAAACTTTTTTTTTTACATTTGCATCATTTTATCCTTTTTGTATAGTATTATTTATTTGAGAAAGGCAATAAAAACTGGGGACATTTTGAAAAAGCGACATTTGTGAATAAAATATTTTGCTAAAGTAATCAAAATGATTAATTCCAAATTCAGTTTTTGAAAGCTACATTTTATATTATCATATGTCAAGATCGAAAAGGTAATTGGTTCTTATCTTTATAATAGAATAGTTTGAATACTTTTGAAAAATATGTAAAAATGTATTATCTAAAAAAACTCAATCCATTTATAAGTAACGACGGCTCTTGTGGAATAACCACAGAATACAAAACCATGCCTTTAATTAAAACAATCATTCGTAAAGTAACTTACGTGAGACGTTTCCACAGCCATATTTCATCACGTTTGGAGAGGGACAAACAGTACTTCTTGGTTTGAATCCAGACAACGGCCAATCATAAAAGAGGAGGGGTGTAACCAATTAGATTTGGCGTTACTGGGACACGGTACGCCCACTTCCTAACATTTCTCCGCACGCGAGAGCAGGCCAGAGTTTCACGAGCAGATGAGCAGGAATTGCTCGCGAGAGCACAGGAGACCAAGGAGAGCTCATGTAGATGCTGCACATGCTCAAGGAATGTTTCTCCCCTGCAGGCTTCAATATTGCTCTCGCGCGAGTGCCGTTTTAGTGCTCGCGAAAATAATATACGTCCGCGGCTGCTTGACTTGTGCTCGCGTGGATCTCATATGCCCTCGCGATTTATGACAGAGATTTGCCGCCATACACTCTGCCTGCTCAGTTCATCCAGGGAACACAACTTGAACCTGGCCGTGTTTGTTTTTCTTCATGCTTATATATCGGACTATTGTGACTCGCTCTGAGGGTTAAAACAGACGGTGCATGAATGTGGTTTTGCGGGAAGTGAAATTCGAGTACTTTATTCATGTATTTATGATTTTAATCAGCTATGTAATTAATGTTAAGGCTTGGGTTAGCATGTAAGCGAGTGGTAGCTACATCTGTGCTAACGATGCTAATCGTAGCCTCCAAGTTAAAACCATAGACTGTATATATAATAGGGATGGGAATTTGAAAGCAAATGTATATTCGAATATTCGACCCCCAAAAAACGGTTATCCGATTAACCGAAATGTACATATCCTGTAAACAATTGTTTTGGGAAAAATGTTGACAAAAGAAGAACATTTGTTTTGAAAAATAAATAAATACATGTTCAGAAACCATAAGTATAGAAACCAAGTCGAATTTGTCAAATGTAGCTTTCATGCCTCCTAGGGCCTGGCGTACACATGCGTGGACATCACATTTTTGGTCATATGACCACAGTCGTTAATTCTGCTGAACTGGGGCCTCATGGCCACGTATGTGGGCACTTACACTGCCATCTGGTGGTGTCAGAAGAGTACAACACACTACGGTAAAAATGCAAAATGGCAGCAAACACAAGGGATAATTCAAGTGGCAGCTCCAAATACAAACCTCGACAAGGTAAGAAGTCCTATCCTATTTCAAGGCTTTTTCTGATTTAGATATTTATCAAAGCATTGTACGTTTGTCATGACATGCAAATTTGACAACAAATGTGTAAAAATAACAATTTGGTATGCTGCTAAACATGATGTACATGTATGTGTACATCGGGACTTAGGTTGGTCGAAAATGCTAATATGTTAGTAAAAATGTGCACAAGTAAAATAGCTTATAGCTAACTCTGATGCAGCTAAAAAGCTGTACATTGTCCCGATTAAATAAATAACGATTAAATAACTAAATACATACATACATAAATTAGTTGGGTTGAAAATGTTAATATGCTAGTACAAATGTGCCTTGCTATAGCTAATAGCTAGAGTTGTTTATAGCTAACTCTGGTGCAGCTAAAAAGCTGTACATTGTCCCGATGAAATAAATAACAATTAAATAACTAAATACATACATACATAAATTAGATGGGTTGAAAATGTTAATATGCTAGTACAAATGTGCCTTGCTATAGCTAATAGCTAGAGTTGTTTATAGCTAACTCTGGTGCAGTTGAAAAGCTGTACATTGTCCCAGTGAAATAAATACATATTTTTTCATGTTTTTATTTCTAGAGCGTTTTTCTGTGCAAAGAGCATTGGAGCTACTTGGGTTAATTGATGGAGACAACTCAGATTTGGAAGACTTGTCTGACAACGATGATCCCATCCTGGATGCCAATTATCAACCCCCACCACAGGAGCAAATCAGCAGTGAGGATGAGGATGACAGTAGTGATGATGAGGACCCCATTCCTCAGCCCACTGAGCACAGCAGAGGACGTAAACGTCTCCGTGGTGCAAATAATGGTTAGCCAAGACCCAGTGGATATTTGTTTATTTTAGGCAGGGCCTCAGGGCTAGGTGAAGGATAGGAAGCAAAATGCTTATTTACAACACTTGTTGACAGGTTCAGGGACAGGGACAGATACAGGTTCATCCCGCACTCCCAGACGGCGCCGTCAAACTCAGCAGATCGAGGCTGATCGCTCCGATGATGACTCGGAAGAGCCAACACCAGGACCAAGCACTCAGGGACAGCCCAATAAAGGTAATTGTTATTATTTTAGCATGCCTTGAGGGTACATTTTCAAATTTCATATAAACGTCCACTCAGATTCAACTACGTTATGCATCAATACACCTCAGTGAATTGCTTGCATGGGTAAAAATATGTAACTTACTTACTATTTTTTTTCTGATTCTGGTTGTGCAGGACGTGGGTTGCGCTGGAGGGCTACTCCATTGACGCCAGACCTTGCCCAGTTTGAGCATGAGGACGAAACTGAGCTTGACAGAAATGGCTGGACCCCACTAAACTATTTTGAACAGTATATAGATAGAGATTTGATGAAAATGATTTCAGATTGCTCTAATGCTATGTCACTGTCTAGAAGTGGGGACCCACTCAACACCTCTGTAGATGAGGTTTACCACTTTTTTGGTGCCTGTATTTTGATGTCCTGCATCCGATACCCAACAATCAGGATGTACTGGTCCAAAGCCTTGAGAATCACTGCCATCACTGACAGATTCACGTGCGACAGATTCTTCAGACTGAGGGGATCAATAAAAGTGCTAATTGATGATGATGTGCCAGAAGATCTGAGGAAGAGGGACAAATTCTGGAAGGTGAGGCCTTTTCTGGATCGGATTCTGCAAGGCTGCAAGTCTCAGAATCGACCTGATTGCGCATCTACTGATGAGCAGATGATTCCTTTCACAGGAGCCTGTCCATACAGACAATATCTGCCAATGAAGCCAAACCCAGTTGGCATCAAGAACTTCGTTTGTGCTACAGCATATGGCATTGTGCTGGACTTTGATCTGTATCAAGGTAAAGGTGCACTTCTTGAGCAGGTCGAAGAAGAAGAGGTGGGCCTGGGGTTGGGAGGCTTAGTCTTGGCTAGTCTGTGTCAAACTCTGCATCGTGGCACGAAAGTGTATTGTGACCGGTTCTTCACAAGCATCCGATGTGTGGAACAAATGATGAAGAAGGAGATGTACATTACTGGTACAATAATGAAGAACCGACTTGCTGGCGCGAAGGAGAAGCTACCCTCTGACAAAACCATGAAAAACACAGGAAGAGGTACCTCATCAGAACTTTCCACTGAAGATGGAAAGATGTGTCTAGTGAAGTGGTACGACAACAAACCAGTATTGATGATGTCTGTTGTTCATGGCACAGAGCCTGAAGACACCTGCCAGTGCTGGGACAAGAAATTGAAACAATATGTGACTGTCTCGCGACCAAGCATTGTCCGTGAGTACAACCTCAAGATGGGTGGAGTTGATTTGATTGATAGAATGATTAGCTACTATCGCATGAGCGCCCGTACTAAGAAGTGGACGATGCAGATGCTAATGCACTTCACGGATCTGGCTTTAGCCAACAGCTGGCTACTCTACCGCAAAGACCTCGCAATATGTGCTGCACCAAAGAAGAGCATCATGCAGTTCCTGGAGTTCCGTACGGAAATGGCTACGACCCTCTTGGCCCAGCATCACGGTCAAGGAAGCGATGCAGACCTCTCTGAACAGTCAGAGGAAGAAGACAACTCAAATCAAAGGAAGAAACGTCCTGTGATGGCAGTTCCCCATGTCTCGGTCCGCAGGAGGGCGAATGCCCATCTCCCAGAGATGATCAGCCTGAAGAACGCGGCGCGCTGCAGGGTAGCAGGCTGCACTGGAAGAACCCGAGTGCGTTGTGTGACCTGCAAAGTGTTCTTGTGCTTGCAAGGCGATCGCAACTGTTACACAGCCTTTCACACATAGGTGTGTACATGTTCCTAAAGAAAAGGGCATTCCTATTTATTTTTTTTACATGACCAATGCAAGATTTCACAAAAGCCATACTGTAACTGTGACTGTCCAAGTTTTTGTGACTGTTTCGTTTTTTCACAATGATGTTCAAAACACATACAATAGTAGCCTGTGGTATTATTAGATGCAACAGTGACAATGCAAAATGCTTTGAATGTTTTATATTTTGTTACAGGCATATGATGTCTTCCTGCAACTGTTTGTAGCGTTTTAAATTAGCCGTACTGTAGTTGTGACAGTCCAAAAGGAGCAAAAGTGCAGTGTTTTTATGTTGTTTTTACTCTCAGATGATGTGTGTATAAGTTATTAATACATGCAAAAGCAGCCAGGAAAAACTGCTGTGTTCAAGGTGGAAATAAAAGAGTTTTTCACTCTATTACAAAAAGGTGACTTTAATGACTTTTTTGGAAATTCAGAACGAGTGTCCACAAAAGTACATCATGTCAAAAGATGATACTTAGTTTTTATACTTATCAGGTTCCAATAAGCCCAAATAGCAAAGAGAAATAAAAAATGCATATAAAAAAACAGCTCGGGTCTTAGGAGGTTAAAACATAACTTGGTTTTTAAATGAAAGAGGGATCATACACGAACAACATAACTGGTTAGGGTAACGTAACCCTATTACAAAAGAGATCAACAACCTATAACAGGGCTTATGCACAGAATGCAGCTGTTCAATACTCATTCTTGTTTAAGAATATGAGCATGTCTACTCAGGGGAGAGGCGGGTGCGGAGACGATTCACAATCAGACCAGCTGTAGAGAAGACCCTCTCAGCTGGAATGTGGGCATAAGATGAGCTGAGTCTGCGTGATCTGCGTGTAGGGAGGGGCAGCAGCCATGTCATTCGCTAGAACTAGCTAGATCTGATGGATTTGGACATAAACGCGAGTGAAGTATAACCGAACGCGAGAGAGAGATCAGCACCTGCAGCTCTGCCCGCTGTGAGGGAACGGTGAACGGAGCAAAACACACCTTTAGACCTAACACACTTAGCTATGGCACTGTCGTATACATTGAATTATTCCATTTGATCATATGTAATCAACTTAGGCACCCCTCCCAAACAAATTAAAATTACAATAAACATTATTCATAACTCATATTCTCATACCTGAATAATTTCGAATATTCGATTAATCGTTCCCATCCCTAATATATAAAGATTAAAACGAAATAGACAAGTGTTAAGCGTTAAGTGGGATAATACTGTAGAACAAACGGCTTCTGTTTGAGGTTGGTAAAATAAGGTCATCCTTGTAACTTAGAGAGATATTTTATTATGTAGGTCGGAACTGTATGCATCTTTAAGGTTAATTTAAATTGGCTATGCTCAAGTATGTACACAAGCTAATGTCAAAGTAGTGTATGCAGGGACGTGCACAGACATTTGGAGGGGCTATTGCTCTAAACTGGAACCTGAAAGACCTTTTGAAAATTGTAACTTGTTTTTAATGTAAAAGAAACCAAACGATTATTACATCAACTAAATTGAACAGTAATTCACATCTCATAACAAAATATGCTAAGGTGATTACTTGCATTCGGTAACTTGATTTTAAAAATAAAAACCAGGGACATGTTTTGTTTTGGGGTCCATATCTCATCAAAAATATCTAATGTTAGTAACTATTAAAGACAAAATGGGGACAATTCTGTTCTAATGTAGTTTGACCATTGTAACTGCTGTGCAGACATAGCCTACTGATAAAATAGGGCCTCTAACTAATTATCTTAAATAAACTAACTAATTAATTAAACCAGTTCAATACGCATTATTTGTATTCTTATCATTCTTTATGAGCACAGTAACGGTAAGGTATCGAATTACTTATTTATTTAGTATTCCATAACTTAGTAAAAGAGATGGTCAAACTAAAGTAGAGACATGGCAGAAATCCTACAATGAAGCGGGACAGTGAACTGTTCTCCTGTATGTGAGAGGAGAGGGTGATCAAGAAAAGAGAGCGAGCGGCCCCGTTGAGGGAGTTTACAGATGAGAATACACAAAAAGACAGAAGCACAATAACAAAGGCTATATTTAGGTGTTTTTTTGTAAATAACCGACGGTGTCAAGAGGAAGTAAAGTCCCCTGGTTTGTCCCTTATACCCAAACTGGCTTCCAAATCCGGCAGAGAAGTTGTTGGTGCTGCCGGATTTGTACCACCCCCTATATCTTTGTCCAGGATTGTCACAACTTCACCAAAATCACACTGGTGTTGCCTGTTCCCCTCTAGTTTATGCGCACTAAAGCATTTTACTCTGGGCCCAGCAGGTGAAAAACTAAAGAGGGAATGCATTTTTCAGGGTATGGTTGTAGGACTAGTACCACTGAATGGAGCAAGTTTCATGAATGTGAGACTTTTATTTTGTAAGATCGCAAGGGGTGCATAACGTGGCAAACATAAGCTGACAAAGACTATGTAACATTTGTAAACATATATTTTGTTTATTATATGAAAAATATGCAAGACAATAAATGGCAAAGATATGTAGAAAATAAACGTATTTAAGATACGTTCATAACTAACGTAACGTGGGAGAAAATATGTTTCTAGAAGATATGTAGAAAATAAACGTATTTGAGATGCGTTCATAACGAACGTTAACGTGGGAGAAAATATGTTTCTAGAAGATATGTAGAAAATAAACGTATTTGAGATACGTTCATAACGAACGTAACGTGGGAGAAAATATGTTTCTAGAAGATATGTAGAAAATAAACGTATTTGAGATACGTTGATAACAAACGTAACGTGGGAGACAGCCCGAAAAGGCAACGTGGGCAACACCTCCGCTTCTCCGTCCCGCGGGCCCACCACCTACGGGAAACAGCGATGGGGTCGGGTGCGCTGCCAGAAGGGTGGCAGTGAAAGCAGAGGGTCTCGACGGACCAGACCCGGGCGACATAAGCTGGCTTTGGGGACGTGGAACGTCACCTCTCTGGGGGGGGGAAGGAGCCGGAGCTCGTGCGGGAGGTGGAGCGTTACCAGCTGGATCTGGTTGGGCTCACCTCTACGCACAGCGTCGGCTCTGGAACCTTACTTCTGGATAGGGGTTGGACTCTATTATTCTCCGGAGTTGCTCAAGGTGTGAGGCGCCGGGCTGGTCTGGGGATACTCACAAATCCCCGGTTGGGTGCTTCGTTGTTGGAGTTTACCCCAGTGGACGAGAGGGTCGCCTCCCTACGCCTGCAGGTTATGGGGGGGGGGGGGGAACTCTGACTGTTGTATGTGCTTATGCACCAAACAGCAGTCCAGAGTATACAGCCTTCTTGGAGACCCTGGAAAGAGTCCTGTATGGGGCTCCTGAAGGGGACTCTTTAATCTTGCTGGGAGACTTCAACGCAATGATGGAGACACTTGGAGGGGCGTGATTGGGAGGAATGTCCCCCCTGATCTGAACCGGAGTGGTGGTTTGTTACTGGATTTTTGTGCTAGTCATGGATTGGCCATAACAAACACCATGTTTGAACATAAGGATGCTCATAAGTGTACGTGGTACCAGAGTACCCTAGGCAGAAGGTCCATGATCGATTTCGTTATTGTATCATCGGACCTGAGGCCGTATGTTTTGGACACTCGGGTAAAGAGAGGGGCGGAGTTGTCAACTGATCACCATCTGGTGATGAGTTGGGTCGAGTGGCGGGGGAAGCCTCTGGATAGACCTGGTAAGCCCAAACATGTAGTTCGGGTGAACTGGGAACGTCTGGAGGAGGCCTAAGTTCAGGAGGCCTTCAACTCACACCTACGGCGGAGCTTTTCGGGCATTCCTGTGGAGGTTGGCGACATTGAACCAGAGTCGGTGTTCAAACACTTTGAGGAACTCCTGAACCCGACAACTCCGCCCTCTATGTTAGAGGCAGAGCTGGAGTATGATGGGGGATCAACATCAATCTCCCGGGGGGAGGTCACTGAGGTCATCAAACAACTCCACAGTGGCAAAGCCCCGGGGGTGGTTGAGATCCGCCCAGAAATGCTGAAGGCTCTGGGTGTTGAGGGACTATCATGGTTGACACGTCTCATCAACGTTGCGTGGAAGTCGGAAACAGTACCGAAGCAGTGGCAGACCAGGATGGTGGTTCCCCTTTTCAAAAAGGGGGATCAGAGGGTGTGTGCCAATTACAGAGGCATCACACAACTCAGCCTCCCCGGGAAAGTTTACTCTAAGGTACTCGAAAGGAGGGTCAGGCCGATTGTCGAACCTCAGATTGAGGAGGAACAATGCGGATTCCGTCCTGGTCGTGGAACTTGGAGAAGGCGTATGACCGAGTTCCCAGGGAGTTACTGTGGGAGGTGCTGCAGGAGTATGGGGTGAGGGGGTCTCTACTTAGGGCCATCCAATCTCTGTACTCCCAAAGCGAGAGCTGTGTCCGGGTCCTCGGCAGTAACTCAGACCCATTTCCGGTGAGGGTTGGCCTCCGCCAGGGCTGCGCTTTGTCACCAATCGTGTTTTTAATATACATGGATCGGATTTCGTGGCGTAGTCGTGGGGGAGGGGGTCTGCAGTTCGGTGGACTAAGGATTGCACCACTGCTTTTTGCAGATGATGTGGTTCTAATGGCTTCATTGGTCTGCAACCTTCAGCACTCACTGAATCGGTTCGCAATCGAGTGTGAAGCGGCTGGGATGAGGATCAGCACCTCCAAATCTGAGGCTATGGTTCTCAGCAGGAAACCGATGGACTGTCCACTCCAAGTAGTGAATGAGTCCTTACCCCAAGTGAAGGAGTTCAAGTATCTCGGGGTCTTGTTCTCGAGCGAGGGAACAATGGAGCGTGAGATGGGCCAGAGAATCGGAGCAGCGGGAGCGGTACTGCAGTCGCTTTACCGCACCGTTGTGACGAAAAGGGAGCTGAGCCAGAAGGCAAAGCTCTCTGTCTACTGGGCCATTTTCGTTCCTACCCTCACCTATGGTCATGAAGGATGGGTCATGACCGAAAGAACGAGATCGCGGATACAAGCGGTCGAGATGGGTTTTCTCCGCAGGGTGGCTGGTGTCTCCCTTAGGGATAAGGTGAGAATTTCGGTCATCCGGGAGGGACTCGGAGTTGAACCGCTCCTCCTTCGCGTCGAAAGGAGCCAGTTGAGGTGGTTCGGGCACCTAGTTAGGATGCCACCTGGGTGCCTCCCTAGGGAGGTGTTCCAGGCACGTCCAGCTGGGAAGAGACCAAGGGGTAGACCTAGGACCAGGTGGAGGGATTATATCTCTTCGCTGGCATGGGAGCGCCTTGGGATCCCCCAGTCAGAGCTGGTTGATGTGGCAAGGGAAAGGAAAGTTTGGGGCTCTCTGCTGGAACTGCTACCCCCGCGACCCGACCACGGATAAGCGGGAGAAGATGGATGAAGGGATGGTTGAGCTGGAGTTCATTATTGAGCTTACACGTTAACGTCACAGTCATCTGAAGAACGAACCCAAACCTTGTTGTTTTTAATAATTGCATTCCCAAATTGGTATCAAATAAAAAGTAAGCATTGGTAACACAACTTCCAAAGTTACAGTAAAATAAAAAGGACCCTGACTCGGACAATACACAATCCAACATGTTCAACAGAAGAGAATAAGTTATATTGTTTGTACACATGGTACTTTTACATATATATCTGTTTGTTTAAAGTGTCCAGGTGATTCAGACAGGCTGGACCAGAGAGTGAGAGACAGAACTGGACTCCTCACAGCAGTGAACTTCAGCACAGGTACAAAGACTCTTTTATCATACTATAGGAAGAATCAAGAAAGATATTGGTTTAAATAAATGAAGTATTGACTTGAATACACTGATATACATTCCATTAAACAATACTAAATACTAGATCACCTACACATCAGTTAAGTTATGGGTTTTTTCCATGCAAAAGTTTAGATTTAGATGTAATAAGCAATATGACTTTGTCAGCTTTCTAATTTAATGTATTGAAGGCAAAGATATGTGACACACTGCTACTATTTATCTCTCAATATTGTCTGTAAAAAACGTGGTAAAGGTTATTCTTTCAGTGAGACAACAGAGCAAGCTTCTACAGTTGCACTATGTTTTGATAACAGTTAAATATTATTTTGATAATAAAATATATTTCAATGTTGATGAATGTCATACTGTTCATTCATAATCTGATTGTCTTTGTAGCTCACTGTTGAAATAAAAAAAAACATTACAATTACAAAATAATTACAGTATATATACAGCCCCTGAAAGACACGACTCAACATTTTCTCCTTCTCTGAGGGTCAAGAAGAACATCCAAGAGGAAAATTAAAAGTTGAGATTTTAAGACCAGTACAGGACATTCACTAAGAAACTACACTTTTATTGTGAAAACAAAGGTCTGCACACCGAATATTTTTGTAGTCTATCAGGACCATCATTTGTTGTGACGCTGCACCGCAGAGAAAGTGTGGCTATTGTCAGGCTTATAAAGTGTGGCGAAAAAAATAGTCAGCTGATCGAATGCACCTATTTAGTGCAATAAGAAGCTACAGGGACGTTAATCTACGTCGGTAATATTAATTTTATTTAATACAACATACGGTACAAGATTTACATCATACAGCCCATGTAGTATAATATTTTACAAGTAATGAATTACAGCAAACATGTGCAATATATCCATTATTACAGCTCCGTGGGCTCACTGGCAGTAAGGCGATATGGGTCCGTTCTTATGTGCATCCATGGGTAAAGGTAAAACGCATGTAGTACTGAACACGTAACATGAACGTGCCGGGCGGCGCGGTCCCGTGGGTTGGATGCGCGTTCATAATGCCGAGGGAAATAACTCTCAGAATAACGTTATTAGCACATTTTACAACTTGAGGACTGAATGTTTTTAATAAGGGCTATACAAATGTTCATACTGGGTAGTTTATTTAGTTAAAAAAAAATTATCCAACGATTTACAGTCAATTGGAAAAAGTGTTTCCGGGCCCAGCAACCTAACATAAGTGTAGTACCTCCGTTTGGCCACAACGAATATTCTCATCAGAGTCCGGCGCACTTCCTGGGGGCTTGGTCTGCAGCGGTGCTTACTGGAGACAGTTGTCACTGTCACTACCCGATCTGCCGCCCTGCCATATCTGCAGTGCGCATGTGCGAGATGGTCCGCCATATTGGACAACTCCGTTCGGCAACTCTAATAGGACACTTGACACAGTGGCGTTTGGCAAAGCAGAAAAAGAACACTCAAAAAACCCGACAATATTAATCTGAACGAGAGAGATGAGTTATTGTTATTACAAGGTGACTTCATTATTATTTAACAAATGAAGCTTAGCGCAAGTTCAGACAGGAAGACCTAACACTCCGTATTGCTCGTCGTGGCAATACTTGCACCCTGCATCTAAATGACAGGGAGCGCCTCTCCTCAGCTAAACCTATCACGCCCCTCCATTTACAAGCCTAATTATCGCACCTGTTAATCCCTCTATATATGCTCTCCCCTTTCCTATCAGCTGTCTTCCAGGTGTCAACGCGCAAGCAGCAGCAGGGCTTCGTCCCAGCTCCAGGCATTATTCATCAGCTCCGCAGTCTGGCGGATTAAACTACAGGCGGCGTTCCCCAGTCGGCTAGCGGTTCCAGCCGGCCGCCCCGCAAACCCGGACGCGGGAGGAAAAAACAAGGAAATCGGGCTCCACGGAAGTTCATCCGGCTTAATGGAAACGGGCTACTTCACCCAAACAATTGACGCACGACTTCAGTCTCTCAAGAGGGCATAACTGGCTTCAGGGCCGCTCAAATGCGGCGCTTCCGGCTTCACGCGGAACGGGTCCTCATCGCATGCGAAGCTTTACCCATTCTGGCTTCAAACCACAACCCCTCCCGCAGGCAGGCAGGGCTCAAGCTACATCCCATTGAAGCTACTTCCTCCTGCGCCTCACTCTAAAACAGGCGTCAGGGTAGCGCTGGCAAGAGGCAGTTGCAGCAATTCACGAGATGTTTCGTTATATTGTCATGACATTCGGGGCATGCAGAGCGAGATCACTACCCCTTTAAGAGAGGGGTGTGGCGCGTGCAGGTGTGCCGGGCATGGTATGGTAGAGCGAGTGGGATTCATGTTTTCTAGTAATAAACGAGGCAGCATAAAAAGGAATGTCTGTGATCTTACGAAACAGAAGAGCTAAATAAATGCAACGACCTCCCAAGCAGAGCTCACCTCTCTCCAGTCTTTCCGATAAAATGGGTTATGGAACCCGAAGCGTGTTGCTTCTGCCCTGGGAGACGACAGAGTCACCCCCCCCCCCCCCCGTCTCCTCGACTATGGTCTGGGAGCCGACAGGAAGTTCAATACCATGCATTGCTACCTTTAGTTCAGGGTAAGGTGAGTTCCAGGCAGTGTTGGGTGTAACGTGTTACAGTATGGAGTTTCAGTAACGTATTTCTTGCATTACTAATGCAGTCGGGTAATTACTACCCATTACAATGCTCAGTAACTAACGCAGTTTCAAGCTTCAACACAGCGTTACCTGAAATGAATGGCGCCAACTAATTTCTAATATGCAAAAGTAAAACAAATGCGTCTATGATGTATTTTCGATCAGACGAGATCTCTCTCCCCGGTCTGCGTGCGAGGGGGCGGGGCAGTTTACACACACGCAGCTGCTCCATGCAGCGGAGCACTCTGCGGAGGTGGCGGAGAGAACGCGCTCCGAGGTGTGGTTAAACTTTACCCGTCTCGACGTGGAGAATGCTCGTTGCCAAAAGTGCAATAAGAGTTTAGCTTTTGTCTAAATATTTATCAAAAGTGCAGCACATTCAGACAGAGGAATGCACCGTTTTCGACTGTCTAGCAGCTCTGTAGCCCCTTCCACGAGTAACATTTCCACGTCAGGTGTCATGTATGCTGGCAGCAACACACAGAGTTCACTAAATTATACAAACATGGGTTAACGATAGAGGTAACTGAGTGTTTTATTTTGTTGGGCTAGAGTCTTTCCCATGCCGTCAGGTGCAGCATAGGCAAGACGAGAAGATTTGTCATAACTTTAACGAAAACGTCTGCTACCACCCATATCGTACATTCCTCCACATCTGCAGTCCTGCAAGGACGCTCATCCGAGGTCTGTATGCCCCAGGCGCAACCGCAGCTTTGCCAGTACCTCGCGCCAGGAACCACATGGAAAATAATCTTTCAAACCCCCCCCCCCTACCCCCATTAACGCCACACATTAGCAGCGGCCGTATCTACTCACTCAGACACTCAATGAGTCACAATGCGTACGTGCATTCACGGATGCTGCCCATCCGTGGGGTTTTTGGGGAGTTTCTTCAGGGAGAAAGAGAAGTTCACGTAAGATGATAGAAGACAGTCTAATCACCCAATCAAGTGCATCTATGTCTCACCGTGGCGTAATTAAACTGCTAATTAAGCTAGTCCCATATCATGGGTCATGTTTCAGTATTTACCTAAGCATACATCATTTTATGCTGCGCATATTGTCTCATTTATATTGGTTCATGCTCACATGGCTTACGATTAGCCAGGGTATAACATTCATGTATCATTGTACTCAAGCTAACAGCTGCATTACATTGTCTACATCTCCCTCTTCCCCCGGACATCGACTCGTGCCGGCAATCCTAGATCTCTCAGTTTACCTATGGTAAACATGCATATAACTGGTGGTGGTGTCTTAATAGCATTTCAGGACTTCGTCCAGGATAGGTGCAGCAACCCTGCCGCAATCAAGATCACCGCAGTCAGCCCACAAGACGTTCCGGAACCTCTGCCCAGGAGCCAGCGCTCAACCCGTCAGGATTCCTCCCATGCACCTCCTCTCTCTCTCCTAAATAGAAGCCCCCTAGAAAGGCACCTCGAATCAGCCAGATTCCCTTATGAGGAAAGGCTTAGCCACTTCCACCCTTAAAACATATGATTTCGCTTGGAGAACGTTTGCGATGTTTTGCTTTTCCGTAGGCATCACTCTTAAACCTGTTTTCATCTCCACCGTGTGTGCCTTCATGTGCTACTGCGCCACTGATCGCCCCCTCAAACCTCAATACATCCGGGGCCTCTTAGCGGGAATTCAGTTTAACGTTCGCTGTTCCGATCCCGGCTTTCCCAGCCTGTTCACAAACCAGTCAGTCAAACTCATCCTCAAAGGTCTCATTAAAACTTTTCCCCCCGTTTTAGACCGGAGACGCCCTATTACACTCTCCACTTTACGCCTCATGCTCTCCAAGCTTAGAAGTGGGGTATTCTCCCCTTATATCGATGCTCTACTCGACGCTCTATTTCTCCTAGCTTTTTATGCCTTTCTTAGACCAGGCGAATTTACCACCGCTTCCCTCACTTTCGATTCCAGCTTTTCTGACTTATCCTTTCACGCTAGCCATTTTAGTTTATATCTTAAACACTCCAAATGCGGCGGCGCCTGCTCCGTCATCGCCGCCCGCATCGATTCCCAGTTCTGCCCTTATAAGGCCATGATCAAGTTCCTACGGCTTAGACCTACCTCGAATCCTCTCTCGCCATTATTCCTTATCTCAGGGAATTTTCCTTTAACGCAACAACAGTTCAATGTCTACTTAAAACAAGTCCTTATTAAATCCGGGTTATCACCCTTCTATACACGGGGCACTCCTTCAGAATAGGCGCAGCTACTTCCGCTGCCAATCAAGGCGTCTCATCCTCATCCCTGCAACAACTCGGACGGTGGTCCTCCTCCGCTTTCTCATCCTACATTCGCCCTGACCTCAATGCCGTGCTGGCTATCCAAAGGTCTCTCCAACCTTAAACAAATTGGTACGTATGCATATAACTGGTGGTGGTTCTTAGTATGTCAGCACGTATGTCGCCCCACGGCTCATGTGTATTTCTGCATATTTAAACCTGTATGTCCAGGCTGTAAAACCTTCGGGTCTGTATAACGTGTCCCTGCTAAACGCAGGTTGCCCCGCAAAAGAAAATGTTCGGGAAGCCTCGCACGTTCCGGGCGCCCCGGGGTGCTGGTCGGGGCGCTCGGTGCGTCCGGGTAGTCCCCGCTCACCCGGGATGCCCCGTACGTCCGGGACGCCCTGTACGGCCAGGATGCCCCGTACGTCCGGGACGCCCTGTACGTCCAGGATGCCCTGTATGTCCAGGATGCCCTGTACGGCCAGGATGCCCCGTATGTCCAGGATGCCCCGTACGTCCGGGAAGCCCCGTATGTCCGGGTCGTGAAACCTCCGGTCCGTATAATGTTTCCCTGCTAAAGTCAGGTTTTCACATTCGCGAAGCCTCGCACGTTCCGGGCACTGGTCGGGTCGCTCGGTGCGTCCGGGTAGTCCCCGCTCACCCGGGATGCCCCGTACGTCCGGGACGCCCTGTACGGCCAGGATGCCCCCTCCGGGATGCCCCGTACGTCCGGGACGCCCTGTACGTCCAGGAAGCCCCATCCGGGAAGCCCTGTACGTCCAGGAAGGATGCCCGGGAGGCATCAGTCGCTTAAATCCTCACATGTATTAACCTCTCCTTTCCATCCATAGATTTCCGCTGCATCCCACAAGGTAAGAGTATTCACATTCAGTACTTCATACTTCATTCTTTTGGGGGTTCATCGGAAACGGTTCTTCCCTTCCCGATTGATATCCTACAAAAAACCTGGGCCTAATCGCCAAAACAACATTTCATTCATTTGTGATGAACTGTCATCATTATGTTTCATTGATATAATGTGACCTAATGTGACATAATAAATATGTATTCCATACATCATGTCTCTCCTGATTGAAATGAAGCTTAGCGCAAGTTCAGACAGGAAGACCTAACACTCCGTATTGCTCGTCGTGGCAATACTTGCTCCCTGCATCTAAATGACAGGGAGCGCCTCTCCTCAGCTAAACCTATCACGCCCCTCCATTTACAAGCCTAATTATCGCACCTGTTAATCCCTCTATATATGCTCTCCCCTTTCCTCTCAGCTGTCTTCCAAGTGTCAACGCGCAACCCTCCTCCACCCCTTCGCCTCCTGCTTTCAACTCAGGGCCAAGCTTATCCTCCTCCCTTCCAACCGGACCTAACCACTTATCACCACCACCAGTGTCTAGACCCAGGGGGGTTCATCGGAAACGGTTCTTCTCTTCCCTTCCCGATTGATATCCTACAAAAAACCTGGGCCTAATCGCCAAAACAACATTTCATTCATTTGTGATGAACTGTCATCATTATGTTTCATTGATATAATGTGACCGATAATAAATATGTATTCCATACATCATGTCTCTCCTGATTGAACTATTTTTATTGGGTTCTTTTATTTGGGGTTGAGTACATTGTCAGAATAAGTGAGAAATGAATTTAACTTCTGTTAGACAGCTATCATACTGAATGAATATTTACTGTGAATGAATGCAAAAATGTATGGCATATGTATGGTCTAACAGAAGTTAAATCCATTTCTCACTTATTCTGAGACCCTTATACTTAACTCCAAATAAAAGAACCCAATAAAAAGATTTGTTAAATAATAGTGAAGTTACGTTGTAATAAGGAGGAACTGCACACTGCCAAAGCAGCATCCGGCTCCTCTGTCATCATCCTGTTGGACCTGTCTGCTGCATTCGACACGGTGAACCATCAGATCCTCCTTCACACTCTTCAAAAACTTGGAGTTTCAGGATCTGCACTTTCCCTCCTCACGTCATACCTCAAAGACCGTACCTACAGGGTAACTTGGAGAGGGTCCGAGTCTGACCCTTGTCAATTAACTACAGGGGTCCCTCAGGGCTCTGTTCTTGGTCCCCTCCTCTTCTCCCTGTACACAAACTCGCTCGGATCAGTCATTAGCCCTTATGGTTTTTCATACCACTGCTACGCTGACGACACCCAATTAATTCTGTCCTTTCCCCGCTCAGAGACCCAGGTCGTCGCACACATCTCTGCTTGTCTAGCTGACATATCTCAGTGGATGTCTGCTCATCACCTCAAGCTCAACCTTGACAAGACTGAACTGCTTTTCCTTCCGGGAAAAATTGTCCCACTCTTGACCTGACAATCAACATCGGCACCTCTGTTGTTTCCCCGACTCAGACTGCAAAGAATCTGGGTGTGATCCTAGATAACAAACTGTCCTTCACTGCAAACATCGCTGCTACAACCCGTTGCTGCAGATACACGCTTTACAACATCAGGAGGATACGTCCCCAGCTGACCCAGAAAACAATGCAGGTTCTGGTCCAGGCTCTCGTCATCTCATGCCTAGACTACTGCAACTCCCTCCTGGCTGGTCTACCTGCATGTGCCATCCGACCTCTGCAGCTCATCCAGAATGCAGCGGCTCGTCTGGTCTTCAACCTTCCAAAATGTTCCCACACCACTCCGCTCCTCCGCTCACTTCACTGGCTTGCGGTAACTGCTAGAATCCACTTCAAGACACTGGTACTTGCGTACCATGCTGCGAATGGATCTGGCCCTTCCTACATCCAGGACATGGTTAAACTGTACACCCCAGCGCGTGCACTACGCTCTGCATCAGCCAAACGACTCGCTGCACACTCGCTGCGAGGGGGACCCAAGTTCCCATCAGCAAAAACACGTGGGTTTGCTATCCTGGCTCCAAAATGGTGGAATGAGCTCCCCATTGACATTAGGACAGCCGAAAGCCTGCACATCTTCCGGCGCAGACTGAAAACTCATCTCTTTCGACTCCTCGACACTTCGAGCGATAGAATTACTAACAAAGAACTGCTAACAGAGCACTTATATACTAATAAAGGACTGGCTTATCTATAGCCAGTTGAGTAGCACTTGAAATGTTTGGCTCTATAAAACCTGATGTACTTATATGATTCTGTTTTTTTCAAGGTTGTGTCTTCCTGGTCGAATGTACTTATTGTAAGTCGCTTTGGATAAAAGCGTCAGCTAAATGCAATGTAATGTAATGTAATAACAATAACTCATCTCTCTCGAGTTTAATTTTTGTGCTTTGCCAAACGCCACTGTGTCAAGTGTCCTACTTGGGTTGCCGTACGGAGTTGTCCAATATGGCGGACCATCTCGCACATGCGCAGTACAGATAGGGCAGGGCGGCAGATCGGGTTGTGACACCGGTCTCTACCTGACCAGTCTCAACGCTGTGTGTGTCCGTCAGGAAAAAGGTAAATGTGTGCATTTTATTATAAAGTTGTGTATATTTACAGACTGTTGCAAAAACTAAGAAGCTTATAAACATCAGGTTTAAAACCTAAAAAGAGCTTTACAAAAAACACAATTAAAGATGTTTGGAGTTTTATTTGAGTTATTAGTTTACATTTGTTTTCAAATAGATGCTGATTTGAAACCGTTGTTACATACAGTTACGGCATTTCCTGTTTCTGTCGGAGAGAGAGGAGTTTGTCCCAAAGCTTGCCGCAGTATTTACTCCCTCCATCTGACAGGAGGGAGCCTCATGTGTCACTCCGTCACGGAGGGGGAGTGTGTAGGGGTAGGGTGTAGGGCGTGGTTTGGGATTGGGCCATAGAGTGCCACAGTGACGCGTCCTAAAACCCGGAAGTAAGTTAGCATTTTAGCACTTCCGTTTCCTTCGACAAAAACCAATGCAATTTCTCCATAGGATTTTGGAAAATAGCTCGAAATAAGGTCTGTGGTTGACACAAATTGAAGAGACGGATCACGTTTTGTTCAGCCGGATAATATCCACATGTCTACCCTACTTTTATCATTTTCGATAGATTTATGATTAGAAAATTATAAAAGTCCGGGTTTTAGGATGCGTCACTGTGGCACTCTATACAGTCTATGGTAGAGACCAAGCCCCCAGGAAGTGCGCCGGACTCTGATAAAAAAATGTGTTGTGGCCAAACGGCGGTACTACAATTTCCGTATCAGTCCGTGACGTCACTGTGCCCAGAAAGACTTTTCCCCATTGACTAACATGGGGAAAGAGACGTCTGTAAATCAGCGGATATTTTTTTAAAACTAAATAAACTACCCAGTATGAATTATTTTATAGCCCTTATTAGAATCATTAGGTCCTTAAAGAGCCTGTGACAGCATCCCAACAACTGTTGTGCAATGAAATATTGGGCTACTAGTCATCTCGAACCGTCAGTTTAAAAAAGAAAAAGCGATACCGTTCCGATAAATATCAATAATTTCGAACATCGCGGGAAATTCCTTCGACTCATTTTGAAATTTTGGGGGAAGCCGGAAGTGACGTCAATGCGGGAACGCTTCACTGTGCGGCGAGAGAGCCAAACACGGACAGTGTGTTGTCATGCGTAGAAATGGTGAATTACTGAGTTTTGGCACGTTAATAACGTTGTAATGAAGTTGACTACAGTATATCATATGTGTCAGTGCTTTCATGTCAATTCGGCGACATAAACATACATGATCGTGGTGAAGATGATGATTACATTAGGATTAAAAATCGGTAGTGAGAGCTGCTGAATTTCCTCCCGTCGGATGTGATATAAAAACAAATCGATTATTTTTGTAGTTGTAAACTCAAGTGGATGAAACTACATTTATTTGTGCTTTCATGTCAATTCGGCGAACATATGATACATTAAATGATCGTGAGGATGATGATTAAAAATCGTTTGTTTGTGCCGGTCTGCATTTCCTGATGAGAAAACAAACCGATGCTTTTTGTAGTTGTAGTACACCAACATCGATTAAACGTGTGGTTTTTTTACCACAATGTTGGGGAAATTAATGGATAAAATGCACGGATTATTATTATTCCCACTCCGATCGTGACACGAGGTCCACCGTTTCCCCGCAGCGAGGCTCCCCCCGTTGACAGTTTACATGGGCTGGGTGCAGTGGCGGACTGGCCATCGGGACGAATCCCGATGCGCCGGTAGCGAAGTGGGCCGGTCGGATAAGTCACTAGCACATCCCCCATAGGCGGCGCGTGAAGCTCAGGTTTGGGAAGGCTAAATAACTTCTTTTAGCTGACGCTGCCCGCCTCCGGCGTCTATAGAAAAGAGATCAACTCAGTGTGCAGAGTTTAAATCTCTCAAGTCATATTACAGGATAAAGGAAATACAGTTTAAACTGCCGTATGCAGAGAAGACGCCGACGTGTCGCACTTATCATTCATATCACACTGATATCACATCATCAATCAGATCATCGATCATATAATATCACAATATATCATATATTTCCTGATCTGAGTCAGCTGAGCCATATCTGGCCGTGCAACACTCACAGTGTCACATACTGGATGCAGAAGTATTATTTTAAGCAACACATTATGTTGACGAAACACTCGAGTCAAATGTAATTAAAGTCAGATCCACTCGTGTCTTAGACGTGAACGCGCTCTCAGCTGGAGAGAGAACCCCTGGCTTGATTTACCGAGTTGATAACCAGCGTCGTAGGACCGCTTAGCGAGATCTCGTGTGTTAGTTTGTTGTTGTTAGTTTGTTTGCTACTCAAACATATCCAGGGTATGTTGAACTGGCTTCGTAGTACAGGGCACAGGTGGCTAGCAGCGCTAAGGTCAAAGACACAGACATTATACATTAAATCTGTATTTTACCAGGATGCAGTGACACAAATATTTACATATTTACATTTACTATCTACAGCACCCGCCGCCCCTGACATCCCCCGCTCCCCCCGTTGACAATTTACTAGCGGTACCGAAGTGGGCCGGTCGAGAGTCCCGGGACGATTTTTAGTCCCATTCCACCACTGGCTACATGACCGTATGATCGCCCATATTGACGCACCTCATTCCTAAACTTCTAACAGATATAACATAAACCGATCCTTCAGCCTCATATGAGCTCTCAGACACGTTCAAAATTAAACTGTCTGAGCTTGCTGCTGTGTGCACCATCGTGCGTTTACATGCAGAAGCTGGGATCCTGAACGGTGCAGCTGGAGCGCATCACATGACGCATGACGTCACACATCATTTGGCGGGACTTGAAGAATCCCCGAGAAGATCCAGAAAATTGTCAACATTGAAGGGCAGATTAATGGTTATCAAAGTACAAATATCCAAAATCAGTTCAGTAACGGTTTTCAAGGGGACAATATTTACTCAAATTGATGGGTTTGGATGATGGGGGAAACTCGTGTCACAGGCTCTTTAAAATGCACTTAAAGCCGAATCTAGATTTATTTTCTGTCTCCATTCATTCTACTGAGCCGAGAGTGGGAGCTCCGGGGGCGGGGCTTAAGGGGCGCATGCTCTGTGAGCGCACATAGGGTTCTTCTGCTCGGACAGCCAGGCATGACGAGTAATCTGTGACGTTTCGCTCTCTCAAAAGTTGGGCCATTTTGTCCTCATGCGCCAATGAGCAGCTCTCATAGGAAAGAACGAGACCCCGCCTCCCACGCTGTATCCAGTTCTTATAGGGTGCCACAGTGACGCGTCCTAAAACCCGGAAGTAAACTCCTTCCGGTTCCTTCGACAAAAACCAATGCCATTTCTCCATAGGATTTTGGAAAATAGCTCGAAATAAGGTCTGTGGTTGACACAAATTGAAGAGACAGATCACGTTTTGTTCAGCCGGATAATATCCAAATGTCTACCCTACTTTTATAATTTACGAATCATAAATCTATCGATCATAAATCTATCGATTAGATTTATGATTAGAAAATTATAAATGTAGGGTAGACATGTGGATATATCCGGCTGAACAAAACGTGATCTGTCTCTAAACCCTCAATTTCAAGTATTTATCCTAAAATGTAAGTCAAATAAACCCTCTGTCTGTGTGTTTCTTCATTTGCTTTTCTTGTTGTCTGTTAACTCCTGCATGTGTTGTTGTTGCTCTGAATATTGCTTGTGTGTGATTTGTTAACAGTGGTGGAAAGTATTCAATTCAAAGGCTTTATTGTCATATGCACAGTAATTGGCGATATGGCAATACAAATCTTAAATCCCAAGCTCCTACAACATTGCAACATAGTTATAAAGGCCATACAACCTTCAAAAGTAACTCAGTACATTTACTCAAGTATTATATTTAAGTACTTTTTTTGACCTTGAGATTTTCCATTCATTGGGAAGTGGGAAATATTATATATAATATATAAGTTGTAATGAACACAGTTCTGTCCATCAGACAGAGGGCTGCTGTGCCTCCTGTCATCATTAATGGACGTCTCTTTAATATGACCGAGAGGATTTCTCATTTCTGTAAACGCCTGCTGCTTCCACTCCTCTCTCCTCAGTACCCCTCCTCGACTCCTCTCTCCTCAGTTCCCCTCCTCGACTCCTCCGCTCCCATCTCCTGTGGGCTGGACGAAGATGCGAGGAAAGGAGTCGATGAGAGGAGTCAAGGAGGGGAACATTTGAATTGAGAAAGGGCTCTAAATGTACCGGTCTATTTAAGATGCCAGATCTGCCTGCCTCTGCCTCGCTAATGCTGCTGCTAATGCTGCTGCTACTGCTGCGTTCATGTTGCTGCTGCATTCATGCTGCTGCTGCTCGCCTGCCCCACCACCACCCCAGCATCCATCTGTAGGCTCGGGGGGGGGGAGGATAGTTATCTAATCATCACTCAATGTTCCATGTACATCTGTGGAGTGATGAGGCCCGAGCCTATAGACGCCAAACTCAAACTATATGCTGCTTCTAATTAGGGATGCTCCGATCGCCAATTTTCGGGCCGATCGCCTGAATCAGTATCGGCCAATACCGATCGCCGATTCGATCGAGTGGGCAGGGCCTATGGGGATCTTCCATTTAAAGTGATGTTTAATCGGCGGCCGATCGATCGGAGCATCCCTACTTCTAATAAACATATCAAGAAACACTTGAGTTGTCTGACTGAAATGAGTCCTTTTAATCCGGAAAAACGTTAGCGATTTAGCATTGCCGACCCTTGTCCGAGAATGAGTTTTTGGTTAGATGCATCTGATAAGCTGTTAGCACAAGCTAACACGATTTCTGAGTTTTGTTCCACGTCGTAAAATACAGCAGTTAACACCCCACTCGTAAATGTCGGGAGCTCTTTAAGTGACTGAATAACACTACTAAATGTCATCAAACCAAACATTATCCACCTTTAGTTTAGGGGTGGTGACGTGAAGTCATGCAATCGTCATATTTTCTACATATCTTCTAGAAACATATTTTCTCCCACGTTACGTTCCTTATGAACGTATCTTAAATACGTTTATTTTCTACATATCTTTGACATTTATTGTCTTGCTTATAATAATGATAATAGTCATTTATAAATATCATTTTAGAGCACACTTTTGAAATCGACAATCGGGCTCGATATGGTTAAATTAAAATCAGTAGGCAAGGCTGTAATTTCGCCAGTTGTTACTCTCATGAGCAAGGCAGAAAATAATAGTTTTAACATGACAAAAAGCTGCTGTATCGTTTATTGCACCTCAAACATTAAAACAAATCCAGAGTTACGTGTTTCTGTACTTCCTCTAAGAAGAAAGGACAGTAACAGAAGATCTCTGTGGCTTCAGGCTTGATCACTGTTCAAATGACAGCGTTGGTTTCCCCAAAAGTGGGCGGGGCTGTAAAGTGAAGTAGATTTTACTCTCATCTATTATTCACAACCATTCTATTTATTCTAACGTAAATTACATGCCAGTGTTTTATCTTTTTATTTATTTGTTTTTATTTTAAATCGTATAAAATACTGAAATCTGTATTTTTTTAAAATCTCTTCCTTCTAATTTGTTATTCTTTTCTAAATAACACACTGTGATTTACTCAACAATAACACACAATTATCCTTGTTTTTATTTATTCGTTTAATTCTATAATCTTGGGCTTTTTAGCATGCTTTTTAGCCGTAAATAAAGTCACCAGAAACAGACGGGACATTTCGAGATTTAGGATGGCGGAAGACACTACACTACCCATAATCCCCAGCTATCGTTTGGGACTACAGTCCCGTTGACAAACCCCGTGATGTTGCGCCAAGGTTACGCCGAGCGTCAAGCTCTTTGAAATGGAACGAAACCTATTCAAAACTGGACTCGAACGCCCCCCGAGAACTACACATGCTGGCTATTGTGTTTCGCAACATGTTCTCTATGGCACGTCTCTACTGGGAATTGTAGTTTTAAAAGACGTTTTTCCCAAATTTAGAAGTTGACAGTATTAAACTGTGTACAGCCCTGGAGGTTTAGGCGATAGGAAACACATTGGTGTGTACACATTTAAAACATGTAATTACTAAATGGGTGAAAATCGCTTGTATCCATAATGGGCAGCATTAATATATACCCACACGACAGCTCATTGTTACTTTGTAATTCTATCTACTCCACTACAATTCAGAGGTTAACCTGGTATTTTTACTTCACTACATTTAGTTTAGTTACTTTGCAGATTCTGATTAATGATGTGGAATATAAACAAGCCTTAAAGCAAACTTTAGTTACACCTGAGTAAAATTCAGGGAAGATTGTCAAGTGCCAACAATCAGGAGAGATATTTGATAGTTGGTGCTTGAGAAGACTAAACATTTATCTGCAGATCTTTATAAAGTATATTCATTACTCGTTATTCTCTACTAATAGTTAATTAAAAACTGTATAATGGCTATTTTGCACATCCCTTTCAAGATTTCCAAAGGTGTATTGAACTTATACACAACTTGGGTCGCAGGTTCCTCAACAGCGCGTTACAAGACATCTATCAATATGTGTATACCTCCACCATCATATTCTGCACATTTCTTATACTATCTACTACATACATAAGAGTATAATTAATGTGTATAATATCAGCTAAAATAAGTGCTTCAACATAGTTAACATCGCAGGAAAGCAATATTTTAGACATTAAGTACTTTGTCAGGCTTAATATTCATCTGTAGATAGATCCCCCCAAAGCTTTTTTCATGTTTAAAAGAAGACCTTAACCTAAAGTATTCTTTAATGTGTTAATAAAGGTTCATTCGTTTTTCTGTTTTGCACATCCTCCTATTAATATCTGTGTACATCCGGCACTAAACTGTTTTATTGTAGAGATCACTTAGTATCTTCTTGACTTTTTATATTCTATATAATATTTCTATCATTGACCTTCTACTTTCCTCCTATGAAAGTATGTACTCTTAATATTGTTTTAATCAAATAACATTATTCAACAAAAATAATTCAATAACATGCTTTAACCACTAGGTGGTGCACACAAGGTACACACAGCATACTAATAATAACTTTGTATTATTAGTGTAGACACTTATGTATGTATAACATCTGAAGATGTGTAGTTTTATTCATATTTTTACATAATTTCACAGGATATTGCTATACTATTTCTCTTGTTTTACTTCTACACATTAATATCTGATTTGTAAAACATTACAGACAGAAAGGCATATCCATCATTTAATGGTAAGCTATTGCAATTGTGATTCCATAGATGTGTCTCCCATCACCCAAATCCCCTGACTATTCTCTCAACTCAGTATTTACATTCTGATATTCAAAGAAAATCAGTAATATCTTTAAAAACTACAAGTCCTTTTCTATCAGCTGTGCACCGTTATGGTGTAACTATAACCTATCTACCAATTAGATCAAATATAAAAGTCAGCCGAATTACTATTGATACTGCAAGGAGACGTATTTTGGCAAAAGAAATTGAAGATGTTGTTTAATTGTTGATATATTTATGATCCACGTCAAGTATTCCGTTTTGGCAGCAGTTCACCTGTTTGTCCAGAAGTCTTCTCATCAGGGCTCTATAAATAAAGAACTACGGCAGATGTGTAATATTTAATGCAGCCGAACCGTGTATTACAATGCCGTTATGTGATGACTTCCAAAGAGAAAAGCAAGAACACTCTGAATTAGGTATTATTTAATTTTTCGTTGTCGGATATCATATCTTATTAACACCATATCCCAGCGTGCATTGCGGCTAAAACATCCAATCAACGAGCTTCAAGCTGAGAATCTTGGGTAATCCGTTTGGTGGTTTTGTGGTGTGTATCGCTCGAAATGTCCCGTCTGTTTCCGGTGACCTACGGCTAAAAAGCCCAGGATTATAGAATTAAATGAAGAAATAAAAACAAGGATAATTGTGTGTTATTGTTGAGTAAATAACAGTGTGTTATTTAGAAAAGAATAACAAATTAGAAGGAAAAGATTTAAAAAAATACAGTATTTTGAGGCTCTAAGCCCCATTTATTTTCCTCACAGACGGAAAAAAAGTCCGACATTATACGATTTAAAATAAAAACAAATAAATAAAAAGATAAAACACTGGCATGTAATTTACGTTAGAATAAATAGAATGGTTTTGAATAATAGATGAGAGTAAAATCTACGTCACTTTACAGCCCCGCCCACTTTTGGGGAAACCAACGCTGTCATTTGAACGGTGATCAAGCCTGAAGCCACAGAGATCTTCTGTTACTGTCCTTTCTTCTTAGAGGAAGTACAGAAACACGTAACTCTGGATTTGTTTTAATGTTTGAGGTGCAATAAACGACACAGCAGCTTTTTGTCATGTTAAAACTATTATTTTCTGCCTCGCTCATGAGAGTAACAGCTGGCGAAATTACAGCCTCGCCTACTGATTTTAATTTAACCATATATGGAGCCTGATTCTCGATTTCAAATGTGTGCTCTAAAATGATATTTATAAATAACTATTATCATTATTATAAGCAAGACAATAAATGGCAAAGATATGTATGTCGTGTTTTCTAACACGACCCTTTTATTTATATTAGGTCTTAAAGTTTTTGCATAAATTAGGGCGTGGTCACGTTGATGGACACGTACATGCCTCACTGTCAGCTAACAGCAACTTGTCCACTCTGCTAGGCTACAACCATAGAGGCTACAATGTTAGTTAGTCATAGTACTGTACTTGACCCTTTAGCTTTAGCCGTGTTCGTGGTGATTGTGCCTTTTAGGGAATATTGTTACAAATACCAGAAAATTAAAATGTCATTCTGTGCGCTTGAATGTACTAACAGAACTTCCAAGAAGTCTAAAATGATAATATTATACATGTTAACCCCGTTCGCAGGTGTTTGTGTGCTTGGTAGCTTAGCTTGTTACTTATTAGCCAGCAAAGGACGTAACCCTTTATGCATACATATACATTTTAGTTTATGATTCAGCCTTGGGTAAGACTTTTATAGTCTATGGCTATGACGCCCATAATGCTAAACGGGAGCAAATGTTAATAGGGGACCCAATTATCCCAGTGGTGGCCGCCGGAGCTAACAGAGCCGCAGGGGGCTAGCTCCAGCCGGCGTCCCGGAGCTAGCCCACTGCGGCTCCGTTAGGTCCGGGCGGTGGAGTCCGTCTTTTCTCAACGTGTGAATGACAAGCATTAAGAATAACAAAATATAGCTAATTCTCTTGCAGATTGTCTCATTTGATTATGAATGTAACGTTTATATAGGGGAACTACACTGTTAGCAGTAACTTGGTATGCATGTATTTCATGTTAGCTTAGCTTCTTGGCCTGAGCTAGATCTGTTTACTTCCAGTTCGGAGGCAGCAGGTCCCGCCTCGGCTCCGCCTCTTTGCCCTTATTTGGAGCAGGCGGGATTAGACTCTGACGTCACAGTCGAGCCGTTAGTGGCCGACTCCGCCTACTAAGGGCTTCACGGCAACTCTGCAGAATCCTATGGGTGACGTCACGGACACTATGTCCATTTATATATACAGTCTATGGTTCTCCCTCAGCAGCAGCTGATCTGATCTCTGATCTCTCTCTCGCGTCCGGTTATACTTCACTCGCGTTTTTGTCCAAATCTTTCAGATCTAGCTAGTTCTAGCTAGATCTTATATTAAACGTTGCTTGGCAACGGCGTGTGGCCGCAAAGTATAGCGCAGCATTATGCATATGTTTATATGAGGGGTCAAAATCCCATGCTCATAAAATGCTCATATATGTTTTTCTCTTCATTCCCCACGCCCCAAAATAAATAAATAAATATACCAATTTTAGGAAAAGTAACGAAGTTTGAGCAGTGTGGGTTTTATATTAACAGAGTTACACATATTTCAAAACACGAAGTGTAATTCTGCAGTTTGCCTCCCTGTCAGAATGACAAAGATCCTCAGTGAAGCACAGGGGGTACTTGGCAGAATATGTTTTTCAAAGGGGGTACATTATTGAAAAAAGTTTGAGAACTACTGCAGTAGTAGATAACCTCTTCAAAAAATTGCATGCATGTACACTTTGGAAGATGTGCCAGCACTGAAACATGTCACCATAAATCGGTTTCTGCAAGCCTTACAAAAAACACTGACTGCCAGATTAGTGGGCTATGTGGGGAAGCTGTGTGTGTTTTGTCTGCAGTTGCAGAGAAAGTGTAACATTGTTTTTTTTTGGTGGCCTTGAACTGAGCTGTGGTAATGTTCTAATGAGGTCTCGGGGGATTCAATCTGCTCTCCTACTGTCTGCTGCTTTCTGTCTCTCTCTTTACTCTCGTCCTCTGGTGTCTGTCTCTTTCTCTGCCGCCTCTCGCTCAGTTCTTTTCCCTTTCTGTCTTATTTCCTGTGTCTTTATTTCCCTGTGTGTAAGGTAGGGGTGTGACTTAAAAAGCAGTTATTTCCTTTGGGAGCATTTGGTAGATAGTCAACAGACACATCTAACATACTGTAGAGACAAGGGGGAAGAGAAAGGAGAGCATTTGATAATTCTAATATTTAGTTATTTGACAGTCAGCACACACATACTCAGTATTACCTCAGGCCCACGTACTGCCCAGGAAGCAGGATCCAATCAATAGCTCTGAAGGCAAGTATACCTGCACTAAAATATTAGGGCAGAACCAACCAGTGTAGTATTGATCAGATATTTCTTATGTATAGCCATCAGTAATAAGTGAAAGCAGATGAGAAGTTGGGGAACATATCAATTCAAATATTCAAATGACAGTGTAGAACATTTAAGAAGTTGCCAAATTCATCAAACGCACTGAGCTCTCGGGTTTTATTTTTACATGTAAACCCAACAAGACAACAATCTTTGTTATTTTTCTCTCTTATGCTTTAACTGTTTTTGACACACAAGAAAAAGCAATAATTTTATTTCATTTCAAATCCTTGGCAACATGTATTTAAATATATTACCGCTTCGCGCCACAAGGTGGCAGTCATGTATAATTTATATTTAAGAGTGAAGGCCCTCTGTAGATCTGTGGGAAACAAATAGGTAGCAAAATCTGCACTGGCTTTGATATCTGATCAACCATCTATCAACAGACATGGGAGTATTATATTATTTATCGCTGACTAATGATGATTGTCTAGGAATAGAAATAACTACATTCTACAAGCTTGTTTTGCTTAGTAATTGTAATTTGATTTAAAAAATGAATCAGTCAGTATGATTATTCAAATAACAATTATTTGCGGGGGTATATTGGCTTAATTTGACAGGACAGTGTATAAATAGGGGACAGACTGAGAGGTAATTCATGGAACACAGGTCCACAAGCTGGAATCAAATATTTTAAAACGCACACAATTATAACAAATAACTGGAAAACAATTTGGTTTGAAACGGAATGATTATACAAATGATTATATTTTAAAAGGTCTATTTGGATGAGATAATTACTTATGCTTTAAATGTAAGAACCTCTTTCACACAATAAAAATATGAGAACGTTCTTTTTCAAATCACACTTCATGGCTTAAAACCCAAAATATGACTTTAATTCTTAAAGAGGCTGTATTTTACTTTTGGGGTTTTTCCCATTTCTGTAGTGTTTAATATAGGTTTCTCTGAGTGTAAATGGTCTGCAAAGGCTAAAATCCCAGAGTTACCTCCAGATGGAGATCTCTCCCACATAACCCCCCCTGCCTGCCTGAAACGCCTCCATTGGACTCATTTGTGTACTTCCAGAGCATGTTGACATCATTATGTAACACTCGCGCTTCTATTGGTTAACACATTCTGCGTGATATGCTAGGGGAGCGACATCTCTAAGCGGTTCACCATTAACAACATAGCCAGCCAGCTAACCAATCAGAGCACACTGGGCTCTGGTTTCAGACAGAGGGTGAAAAGAGGTGCTGCAGCAGGCAGTATGAGACATATAAAGTGCTTGTCGAACATTAAAGCATGGAAACGTGTCACAGTCGAGGCACAACATAAACATTTGTTTAACATCCTTCTAAATGTGCTTGAATTTTGAAAAAAGCCTTGGCATTTCAATATGTAAGAAAAATCTTCAAAAGACTCTAAGTTCCTGCGGAAAAAGTCTTACTACTGTTTGTTTGTTGTTTTTAAGAGTAGCACTCACTGTGGTGTTTTGTCATCTCTTAGAAAGTATCCATGAAAAAAGAAGTGTTTTCTCAGTATTTTTCTCTAGTAGAATTTCAAACGCCCCTTTTTAAACAGTAGTTCAAGTTTTCAGCTTCACACACCAAAACAAACACAAATCTACACAAATGCTTTATCATGCACACATTGGTTATGCAAATTCATCTTCCTTGCATTAAGTGCACTCGGTGTTGCTCTCCTCCTTTCTCTCTTCCTCTGTCCTCTTCCTCCTCCTCCTCCTCCTCCTCCTCCTCCTCCTCCTCCTCCTCCTCCTCCCCTCTGAATCCTATAGACTTGCTAATGAGGGCAGTTCTATAATGTCCATCCTCCATCAATTATAGATTACAGTGATGACTTTATTAAATCGTAATAGTCACCAATATTAAAAATGTTGATCTCTGCACCTGTAATGCCAGTGAGAGAAGACCTTTAGCAGTATAAGAGATAAAGGAGAGAAATGGAAATGTAGATAAAGTAAAAAGACCTTTTCCATGCCTTTAACTATTTTCCTCCATGTTTGATCTACAATGGGGCCTATATAAGAGACAATATATTAATTATAACCTGGTTTAATCCCATAGGACAGCCTCTGCATGACCCTCCCTACGGGTATTACCCCAGATATATACATGTCCCTGAACAGGAAGGATCCCAGCCCCCTCAGAATGACCTCTCAGGATAATACGTACGTTTCATCCTGGCACGCCGAGGACAGCCCCTGTATGACCCCCGCATCTATAATGTTATGGTCCCTACTAACAGTCGGCCAAGTCCCAGGGGCAGCTTGTGTATGCTTCTTGGGGCCCCGGGACATTAAACTAATTATAATCAGGCAAGGCCGGTCTTATTGGATCATGTTAGTATAAGGTTCCCATGTCATCTAACCAAGTCGCTCCAAATTAATACAGCATTACAATGCTGGACGAGTAGGAAACACCACATTTCAGTGTTATTTTTCAAATGTATTACAATTTGTCTGTGAAATTCTGATAATTTTTCAATAGAAATTCCCTTTTCTCAATTAGGGATTGTAATTATAAACTGGACGAAAAGGAAACACGTTTTGTAATTGGATTTTTAGTTTTATTTACATATTTGAGATATCTTTTTTTGTATTCTGTTTTTTTTTCAATGGCTTCCATGTCATGTGACCAAGTCACTCGAAATCAGTGCAGCATTGTCTTACTACACTGGTTGAGAAGGATACCTCTGAAGTGTTTTTTCCTATTGATTATCAATATTTTATTGAAAATGTATCAAACTTTTTAGAAAGTTCCATGTCATGTGACCAAGGGATTCCAAATCAATGCAGCATTGAATTACTATACTAAAAAAGTAGGGCATGCCTCCTTTGATTGGATTTAAATGTGTTTTCCTATTTTATATGATTCCTTTATGATATTTGAAACATTACGTAGTCACAAATTGGGACTTAAATGGTTGAAATTGTAGAAATACAGAAATATGTTTTTTTTAATTAAATAAACTCATCCTGTATCGAGTGAATACATCATTTGTATTTTGAGCGGAAACTTGAGCATCAGGACAACATCAATTCTTATTTTTCAACCGCGCCCCTGAGGGAATGTCAAGGTAGTGGAGTTGTCGCTCTTCACTTTGTTAAGTGGGGAACAGGAAATGTGAGTCAGGGGAAGAAAGAGGCAGTGACAGTAATGGGATGAAAAAGCAAGAGAAGTGCAGACAGAGAGGGAGAGGCAGATGCAACCTTGAAGGACAAATGTAAAAAAAAAAGGGAGAAGAAAGAGAGAGAGATATCTCAATCTCGCATATCGCGTTGTAGTGTAAAATCAGTAGAAGAATTCTGGTTAAATGATTACCGGCCATTTGCATAGTGTTTGTTTTCTTGATTTGGTATAATCTCAAGTGCACTTTTGTTGATATGCAAGAACATATTTGATTATTTGTTATATTCCATGGAATGCTCTTTGCTTTGACAATAAATATAGACAAATATTTCATCTGTGGAAGCCGTGGCGCTGTAAAAAGCACGTCCAATTATCTGCCTCGGCCCGCGGCAGATAGAATGGCCTACCTGCTTGTCAGCCTTCCATCTCGTGCACAAACTTATTTCTTGCCCTGATTGGTCATGCGCGCGTTCGTGTGTGTTGGAGGAGGGGCTCTGTAAGGAAGTCTGAAGGAAGTGGCAGATTTGTTTCGGTTGTGTACTTCCAAATTCTAGCGCACTCGAGCTGGTTTCTCCATTCTTACCTACCCTACCTTTAAGAAAGTTCCTAACAAAGTGAAATGACCCATAGGTACCCATGGCAGCCATGATAAGAGCTGTTCATCTGAGAGCTACTTTGACAAAATGAAAGTGGCTAAGACCCAGTGGCGAGCCGTCAGGGCCCTCTAGGCCCTCTGTGAGGGCCTAAGATATTCTAACAAATAATATTTGAAAATATTAAAAAAAAAAACATTTTTTAAATATTATTTGTTATATATATTTTTTGTTAAATTTTTCATTAGTTTTACCAAAATAACTTTATTTAAATTGTATTTAAAATAACATTTCCAAATAAATAAATCCTTTGAATCGAGAGGGGTCTGCCTGCAGACCTCCACTCTCAGGACAGTTCCGGTGCAGACCTCCACTCTCAGGACACCTCCACTGTCAGTACAGGAAGTGCACGCTAAGAATTCCAAAATAAAATCACCACTATCAGTACAGTGCCACTTTCCAAACAGGAAATTCACGCAAATACAAAATAAAATCGGATCGTGACACTTATTATCTATATAGATATATCTATATAGATATATATATTTATTTGTATATATAAATACGACATCTTTTATTTTAGTTACACCCGCTAGATAACAGTGGAAGGTTCGAGAAACAACCGTGTTTGCCGGGTGCACCGCGGCGGAGGTGGGGAGGTTCCAGCTGGGAACCTCCACCCCGCTGCGGGACTCGTGGGACCCCTGGACGGTGCGTCTTGGTCACGCTTCATATCGGCCGGCACGGAGGCCCTCCGAAGTGGGTCGCGTTTGCCATTCGATCAGTGAGAGGAGAGGAGAAAAATGCAACAAAAATTGTCAAAATCCGTTAATATAGGGATGAGTGTGGGGGGGGCTAGACACAGGCCGTGGGGGGACACCCAAGACCGGGCAATGTCCCCGGTAGAAACCGGGTGAAATAGCCAAACAAATAATAAAACCGGGGAAAAGTGAAAAAAAGTGTCCGAAAATAGGCACTTGTGAAGCGGGCAGAGTCCCCTGTCAACTCCCGTTACATTCCTCCATGGTGTCATTTGAGCGAAAAAACTTTTACGAGAACCAGGCTGAGGGGGGTCAAAGGGCTTGACCAAGGCCGACCCAAAGTGCACGGTGGTCTCCATTGTGATTTGAAAACTTCCATCAAACGAGTCCTTCGGTGGGCGGGAAAAAAACGCGTCAGAATCGTCACTTCCTGTACTGACAGTGGAGGTGTCCTGAGAGTGGAGGTCTGCACCGGAACTGTCCTGAGAGTGGAGGTCTGCAGGCAGGCTCCCATGTTTGAATCTGCCTGTTCAGTTTCTGATAGAATGTGAAGGGTTAAATGCCGTCTCTGCGAGTTACTGTGAAGACGGGAGAGCTTGTTGGTCCCTCTCTACATTCACAGAGGGCCAGCTAAGTACCTCAACGAGAGAGTAATGTCAAATGACAGTACAATTGACCAATCATATCTTCCCTCTAAATGGGCGGGCTTTATTTTCGCGGACTTTATGACAAGTTCCGCCCGCTGTGAAGTCTATCGAGAGGCGAAGTCCCTCTCCTTCCGGGAGCCTCCATGGGACCCCGGAAGCGGAAAATTATACATTGAATTCAATGGAGAGAGAAAACGTATCTTTTTTTCCCGTTTGAATTGTGCCACGAACTACACATATGATGTTTCTCAATTTAAAAGAACATTTTGCAAGTCAAAAAAAATTAAAATGTGTCGTAAAACTGCGAAGTAACACATTTTTTTTGTGTGAAAACCGCTCAGTGAACTACATGTCTCTGGTCCCGCACAATACGCGTCACCAACACAAAGATGGCCGTCACGTTGGCACATTTCACCTCATTCTTTCAGAATGAGTATAAAAGCATAAAACGAGGTGAAAATCACTACAAGTCTGGGCACGTTGAGAGCTGTACATACACGAAAGGGGAGTTAGTCGGTTCTGTAAGAGCCAGCATGCGGGACCGGCTTTACAAGGTTTCGGTGAGTAATATGAGTGCTATAGCCGCGTTCACACTGCGGTACTTTTCCCACAAAGGTTCATGCGAACTTAGTTCATGATCGCGTTCACACCAAAAAGAGCCGGTACTAAAAGTAGTTCATGCGAACCTTTTTACCCCCTCGAAAGTCCCTGCTAGAGAAGGGACTTTCGAGCGGCTCTTTTTTGAGAAAAGAGCTATATTTCTGATTGGCTGGGCGGATTGCAAACCACGCCCCGTAAAACTCCCAAAAGGTTTTGTGAAGCCGCCATTTTATTATCCTCGCATTAGCATTATTAGCATTAGCCCAGCGCAGAAACGCAGAGAGACTAACTTATGGCAACACAAAATAAAACATGGGAGCGGTGGAGATGAGGAGGTGTCGGCATTCTGGCGATTTACTCGGAAGGCTTCAGTAGAAGCTGCTGGGACTCCCAGCAGCTTCTACTGAAGCCAGTCCCTAACTCCGGGGACTTCCGGCCGGGGACTTTGGGCGGCAGTATACGCCGTGAAGTGGTTTTGCGGCCTGCCAGTAAACCCAAAGCAGAAGAAGAAGAAGTGACGTCAGCGGCTTCATTTGCCTAATCCACCCCCAGGGACTTTTTCTGGTGTGAACGCGATCTGTACTTAGTTCATGCGAACTAAAGAGTTCGCATGAACTAAGTTCGCATGAACCTTTGTGGGAAAAGTACCGCAGTGTGAACGCGGCTAATGTGTAACGTTAATGTCAGCTAGCTAACATTAGCTAACAAGGTACACTAACGTGTTTTGTTTTAGCAACTAGTTTTCTCCTTAACAACTTTGTGGTCTCTGTGTATGCTGTGGATAACATTAGTGTTCACAAGAACAAGGTACACTCCCGTGTTTTGTTTTAGTTGCTCTTCAGATTGAAGCGGCCAGTTTTATATCGACTATACTGTATGTGTGATCTCCTTTTACATCTCGTTGTGTCATTTGAGTTTATTTGCTGTGTGTAGATTCAAGGATTTTGGTTATCTTGTCAATTTGTTTGGTTATCTAGGCACAGCTGTGTGTGACTCCCTCTGGTACACTGGTATGTGTTTTTCCTAATGTAGAGAGCATTGATTAATTAATAAACTACACACTGAGTCTAGATCCTGACCAAATCCTTTTTTTTTGTTGATCAAATGTTTTTTAAAAATGTATTCATACACATTTAAAAAAATACAATGAACAATCACAACCAATACAACACAAATTACAAAAAATACAGAAAAAACAAACAATAACAACAATCAGACAAGAGGACAAAACTATGGAAAAATAAAACCCTCCCACCGCCAGATCCTGACCATCATTGTATTGCTCATTCAATCTATTATAGCATGTTAACAAATTTACTTTATTTGTACAGATCTAGATGGGAGACGATGGCGCGATGCAGAGCACTGTCTGTGATTGTGCACGGGGGATGTACAAATTCAGCCACGCTGCAGCATTGGCAATATGTGCCATGTGGCAGATCAGCTCCACAGATGTTGAGTGCCAGTGGAGGAAGCCTGGCACTTCAAAAGTAGTCCAGCCGGTGTCTCAACTCTACCAACAGCAAGAGGAGACATACAACCCACTGGCCAGAGACATCGCTACTGAGAATGTAGACTGGTTCAGGTCTGCACTGAGGGGCGCACAGTGTGGCATGGCATGGCTTTTGTCGCCAGAGCCGCAGCCTCAACATCAGACCATTGTCACCGTGCTGGAGCTGGTGAAGGGGCATGGGGGTCGGGGGCTTGAGGCAATTCTTGCCTCAATGCGACTGACAAGAGACCAGCAAGCTGCCATCCAGACAGCCACCGTAGGACAGCGGACAAATCCTCAGTGGCAGTTACACAGGCGGGGCAGGTTGACAGCCAGCAAGTTTGGTGCTGTGCTGCGGTCGGGACTTTCATCCACTCCATGCGCGTCCCTCATGAAGAGGGTGCTTGGGGGGTACAATTTGGACGGAGTCATGGCTGTCAACTGGGGGGTTGTAAACGAGGCCGAAGGGGTGAAGGCTTGTGTGCAGGCCTATCAGGTGACAGTGTTCGACTGGTCTATTTGTGAGTGAGTCGGGTGTTTTGGGAGCATCACCCAATGGACTTGTGCAGCCATCTGCCCTGCTGGAGGTGAAGTGTCCACACAGCCAGAGGAACATGACCATCGCGGAGGCAGTCCAGTTACCATCCTTCTGTCTCCGTGAGGAGGGTGGGTCATACATTCTCAAGAAGAATCACCCATACTGGCACCAGGTCCAAGGGCAGCTGCACATCACAGACTGGAGTCTCTGCTACTTTGTTGTGTGGACCACGAAGGAGGCGATCATCATCCCCATCCCCAAAGACCCTGCATGGCATGGAAATCTCCTCCTCTGGAGAACTTCTACACTCAGCATATGCTCCCTGTGTTGGCCAGTAGAGAGGAGGACATGTAAATAAACACACACACACACACACACACACACACACACACACACACACACACACACACACACACACACACACACACACACACACACACACACCACACACACACGATATTTAACTAATAAACAATAAATCCCATGTTGGAAAAGTAATATTGCTGCATGTATACGTTTTTGTTCAAATATCGCAAGTGTTATCGTGTTATGTGTTCCTGATATCGTGCAGCCCTAATATTAAGGCCTTATTGTCACATGCACAATAACTACAGTGCAGTTTTGCTGGATGTTCCCCCCCCCCTCCCCCCGGGGATCGCAGGCTGAAAGGTTTGGGAACCCCTGGGCTTAGTCAACGGTGAGGGTGTTGGCTACTTACTTTATCAGGGGATTTTGCAGGTTCACCAAGGCACAGCAAAGCTGTACCAGCACATTTGCAGTGTTCCTGAGGTGGCAAGGACTCAGGTCCAGAATCCTGAACTCCTTTATTCTGGCATTTGCCCTCTCCACATGGATCCTGTTCTTGGCTATTTCCCTGGTAGCTCTCACCTCACTCTCTGTGAACTTACCCTTGTTCAGGAAAGGGGATAATGTTCACAATCACACCCGCATGCACAATATCTGAAATTAAAAAGCCCTTGTCTGCCAGGATAATGTCGCCAGCCACTAAATGTTCCAGAATGCCTGAATGCTGCATAATGGCCTTATCAGACACAGAGCCCGGGAAGAATTGGCTGCAGAAGTTGATGACTCCATTTGGGGCCACAGAGATGAGCACTTTGAAGGAGTGCATCCCTCTGTAGGTGGAGTATGTCAGTTTAGCTTGGTCCATCTGACTTGGGCGGCCCCGTGGATGTCGCTGCAGTCTCCAATCATTCTGCAGTTGAAGGCAGAGGACTGGAAAGCAGCAGGCATGCTGTTTTGTTTTTGTTGCCTACTGGGCACAGTGGACATCATTTTTTTGAACAGCAACCTGTGGAGCAGATGGACCATGGTGTTCACCACATTACCCACTGTTGCGGTACTGCAGTGGAACAGCTGTGCAAGATGCAGGTGAGGATAATTCTGCCGGATCTTCATCATGGCCATGAAGACCTGGTCTGCCAGCAGGATGCCCTCCACTTTCCATCCAGCATAATAAACAATGGAGCCCTCAAAGCGCTTCCACCAACCCCGCTACCCTTTTAAACATGGCCTGATCAGGAAGCCCAGTTTCCATACGGATGACATCATCAGGTAAGCCTGCTGCTGAATATTTGGCCATTCGCATCCATGTATCCCCTGCCAGGTCTGCGGACAAACTGGACTGCACACTGGAGGGTCCAGGTTCGGTGTCTTGCGGACTGCACGCTGGAGAATTTGGGGTCAGTTTCTGCAGACTCTGGCCCTTTGCTGTAGCTGTGGTCGCTGGACTGATTAACCGCTGAGCTCCCTTTCTCTTTGGTCCACTCAAATACAGTTGGCCCTTTCTCTTTTCCATGAGGAAAATGGCAGCTGCATATTCTGCTTTTCTCATCTGGCTCCCTGTCTGCTCGTCTACAATGAGAAAATTATATAATTCATTACTAACAATCATTTAAACCTGCCAAATTACCCATAGTTTAAACAGTCTGCACTCTTGTATTTATCTTGTGAAGCACTTGTAACATTCAGCTTGTGTTTTAGTTTCCAGGTAGAAGAGGACCAAGAGTGAGGAAGTAAGACAGAGCTCTTAAGGCCAAACAGTGTGTTTGGCCTTTTAAGTGTGACACATATGTAGGGATAAATGCTTCACCTGACCACTGTTACTAAATAAAAAAGGTTTTCTGCATCGTCAGTCATTTTTTCCAAATAATTACCAATATTTCACAAATTCTTCATGTCAACTTAAGAGCACAGCTGTATGTTGACTATGTCAACTTTGCTTGGTTCATCTTACTGGGGGGCAGCTACATGGATGTCGGTGCAGTCCACAATCATTTTGCAGTTGAAGGTAGTGTTAATTTCGTCAGCTATTTTTTTATTTAGTTTTAGTCTTAGTACTGTGTTAAATTTCCTTTTTATCTTTAGTCATATTTAGTCACCATCATCCTGTTTTATTTAGTCAAGTTTTAGTCGACTAAAAGTCTGAGCATTTTAGTCTTATTTTAGTCTACTTTTTGTCAACGAAAACGGTTGAGTCTTTTTTAGTCATCAGATTATATAGAACATTTCAGTCAAACTAGTCTAGCCAAAACCAATAATTTGTCATTTTAGTATAAAATAAATAAGATTATCTTGTCCTTATTTGATGAAAAACACAGGTTGAATGATTAAGAAAGCAGCTTTGCAGAGAGTATCTGGTCAGGTTTGTGGTGGTTTTACCAGCTGTGTTATGGCCACATTGCTTCCCTTCTGATAAAACAATGCATTCGCTTTTTTTCTCCGACTCATTGTAGCGAAAATGGGCCCAAATATCACATCGT
This sequence comes from Pseudochaenichthys georgianus, assembly GCF_902827115.2. NCBI lineage: Eukaryota > Metazoa > Chordata > Actinopteri > Perciformes > Channichthyidae > Pseudochaenichthys > Pseudochaenichthys georgianus. The sequence continues at coordinate 26,755,084 of NC_047524.1, forward strand.
TTCTTTCTCCCAAGCAGTGGTGGCTTTAGACTTTTTCGTTGTCAGTCATTTTGACGGACAGGATCGTAACATTTCCGTCATAATCCATTATTATCTGTCGAGTGCACAATGTATCACTCACTCGCGCTGACGGGGGGGTATTCGGTTAACGCGACCACTGCTCCTAAACCCTGTTGTTGCCATTTTATTTTCTGTTAAATATGTTTAGTTAGACCTGAGTCTTCCTGACAGTTCATATTGTGCCGCTGCCCGGTGTAATTCAAATGTACCGCCGCGCGCAGCACAGAAACAGCTGCTGCTCTGCCGCAGCACCGGAAATGGAACTGCTGGGGAGAAAAACTGACTATCAGAGATTTAACGTTATCTTTGATAATATTTCGTCTCCTCATTTTTCGTCAACGAAAGTAAAGAGATATTTTGTCATAGTTTTTATTTAGTAAACTACATTTTCGTCTCGTCACTTTTCGTCAACGATATTGCATGATGATTTCGTTACAGTTATTGTTTACTGCCGTCGGTGCCGTCTCGTCATCGTCTCGTTTTCGTCATGGAAAAAAAGGTCGTTGACGAACATATTTCGTCATAGTTTTAGTCAACGAAATTAACACTAGTTGAAGGCAGAATGAATTTATTATTGACTCAGAATGAAGCACAACTTCATGTCATACAATACATTGACTTTATTTGTAATTGTGTAAAGAAATAAAGCATTGATTAGCAAGCAGGACCTGCAGGAACAGAGCACGGTGATGGATGTAGCTGGGAAGAGAGAAGAATAAAGAAAACAGATCTTTAGAACTTTATTATCGGATATTAAAAATTCAATTTTCAAAACAAGTTGCCGCTCCTACAGTTTTCTAGTGTGTAAAGAGGATTTCACATGACCTATGCAAAATATCACACTCAATACATGTGTGTCTCTGGGGGGTGCATTGTGCCTTTGATGTATATAAATAATATACCATAACCAAATACTATTACGTACAGTGGAAATCAGGTTGCCAGAGCAGGTCAGTCCAGTGTGCATGTTCCTCAGGGTCTCAGCAGTTACAGGTGAGGGAAAGGAAATAAAAGAGAAAAAGGTCAGTAACAACACTTTAACCTCTTAAGCCCTGAGCCTGTTTTTCAGGTTTCAGGCTCGAAAATGCTATGCCCAAAACAAATGACTATAACTTAACTTCTAAAAGGGTTATATGAATAATTTATTTTATCAAAGCAAGGTTACATCTGTGAGTTGGATGGGGAAGTGTCAGAATCAATATAGATGTTCTGTGTCAGAGTAAATTCAGATGGAACATAGTAAAAAAAGGTACATTCTTAACTCCGCCTAAAAAAAACCCCATTACTTATAGTGAAAAACCCTTGAATGATGGTGTGGTAGACTAAAAGCTTTAGGAATCCAAACTAGAACATATAATAAGTACCCTGTATCAAGATTGATGCAAAACAAGTTAAATGTGACCTTTTTAGAGAGGTTTAGCAAAAAGTAGTCCAGGCGGACTGACCTTTGGGCACATTTTGGCACATTTGGATACCATCAGTGCCATTTGACCTTTTTCAGGTACCATACTGTAAATATAATTGTATTATCACTATAGGTAATCATTCCATCAATACAAGTGTTTTTATAAAAAAAAAAAAGTTAAATTACATTTCTTTTTTTTGTTGTATGTAAATGGGTGTGTGTGTGTGTGTGTGTGTGTGGTGTGTGTGTGGGTGTGTGTGTGTGTGTGTGTGTGTGTGTGTGTGTGTGTGTGTGTGTGGGTGTGTGTGTGTGTGTGTGTGTGTGTGTGGACTTTGCCACAGTCCTTACATGTTTATCACCCGACTAACACTTATAGGACGGTTTACTTACACAATAAAAATTAGGAAAAATAGGATACATTTGTCTCCAACAGGAGCAGATTATTTAAAAAATAACACTAAAAAACCGAAATAACACCACAAGCATTTTTTTTGTAAACACTGGCAAAAAAGAAAAAATGTCCACAACCTGAATGGTGTGAATTGAGGCACCAGGCACTTAGTGCAGTAGATAGGTCTTCACCGTTGTGAGCACTCCGCGGTGGCATCTTCCCCATAATACTTGGGAATGCATACGAGTGATGATGGGGGAAGTGGTGGTGATGCTGCAGGGACTTCACCCCTCATGTCTGCAGCAAGCTGCTCCCTGAAGGACTTCTGGGTGTGTGGCTTCGTCCTGCCGGGGTCACCCCTCATCTTGTGCAGCTCCTTGTGGAGAAGGAAGCTGTTCACCACTGCATGTCCAGAAAATGGTAAAAACAAGTCTTGTACCATTTCATGGTTTTGTGGTGAACGCTGTAGTACCCAATCAAAGCATCGGACACATCCACGCAGCCCATGCTTTTGTTGTAGTCCACCACAGCGTCAGGAACGGTAACAATCTTAGTCTGCCACACACTAGCCCGTTTCACTTTCCTCCTGACAGTCTGTCCACTGAATCAGAAGATGCAGAGGGAGGCTGAGTTAGTACTGGTGCAGACGTCCGGCGGCATAGCTTGGATGTTGATGGCTCTGGGGCAACTGTATGCTGATCTGATGCACGTCGTAGCTCGGATAAGGCAGATGTTGATGGCTGTGATCCAGAAGCCATTTGATACTCGTCCTCATCACTGTGAAAACAAAATGTCTGATTGGTGAGCCACAGCTAAACCTGGAGACGCTGTACCTTAGGCAGTTACAGCGGTTATCCAGCTCCATATTAGACGATGACTCCCACCCTCTGCACTCAGAATTCAAGCTTTCTTCTTCGGGCCGGAGGTTACTTGTCCCAAGGAGTAGAATGAAGCGGTATAAAACTGTTTTATCCCAGCAGCTGTTGCACACATTAACACATCATAGGAGCGTCACACTGATGCCTATTTTTATTTATTTATTTATTTAATTTTGAATTGTGAATTTTGAATGTCCATGTTTGTACTAGTGTTTTCCTTCTTAAAATGTTTTTTAAATATTTTTGAGATTTGGTTGAGCAGGGTATACTTGTACTTTTACTAGTCCTTTATTAGAGATGTGTCTGTTGTTTGTGTTTGTTTTCAGTGTCAGGATGGAACCCTTGTATTTTGTAATTACTTTGATTACTTCACTGGCTTATTCTTTCAACAATGTAACTCAAATCAGAAATAATTCCTCCATTTAGCGTGTGTGAAATAACAGTATATATATATATATTAGAGCTGGGACTCGATTAAAAAAATTAATCTAATTAATTAGAGGCTTTGTAATTAATTAATCGAAATTAATCGCATTTTTAATCAAATATACATATTTGACCTGAGAACAGTGAGAAGCAATTTTCACATGGATTTTACTCCAAGTGGTCTACAGTCGAGTGCAATCCAGTGAGCCAGGGAGTTGGTTATTTTCTCAGACGTGGACTTACTTATCCTGGCCCTGAAACCAGTCATCTGGTTGAGTGTGGGTTGGGTCAGGGTGTGGTTCCTTGCACTCGGAGTCGGGCTAACGTCCACGCTAGCTGCTACATGCTTTGCATTTAGGTGATACTTTAGGCTTGATGTGCTGCGGTGATATGCAAATTCTTTTTTGCCAAAGCGTCTCATCAGCTTGTTCGTTCATGTTTGACTATTGTTCACCGTGGTTTGTTGTTGTTTGAAGTCCCATGCTGAAGTCATGAACGTTAGTTGGTGCTCCAGTAAAATCGGTACGCCTGAAACTCATCCAGTCAAAGACTCTAAGTTCCTGCGGAAAAAAGTCTTACTACTGTTTGTTTGTTGTTTTTAAGAGTAGCACTCACTGTGGTGTTTTGTCATCTCTTAGAAAGTATCCATGAAAAAAGAAGTGTTTTCTCAGATTTTTCTCTAGAGAATTTCAAACGCCCCTTTTTAAACAGTAGTTCAAGTTTTCAGCTTCACACACCAAAACAAACACAATCTACACAAATGCTTTATCATGCACACATTGGTTATGCAAATTCATCTTCCTTGCATTAAGTGCACTCGGTGTTGCTCTCCTCCTTTCTCTCTTCCTCTGTCTCCTTCTCCTCTCTCTCCTCCTCCTCTCCTCCTCTCCTCCTCCTCCTCCCCTCTGAATCCTATAGACTTGCTAATGAGGGCAGTTCTATAATGTCCATCCTCCATCAATTATAGATTACAGTGATGACTTTATTAAATCGTAATAGTCACCAATATTAAAAATGTTGATCTCTGCACCTGTAATGCCAGTGAGAGAAGACCTTTAGCAGTATAAGAGATAAAGGAGAGAAATGGAAATGTAGATAAAGTAAAAAGACCTTTTCCATGCCTTTAACTATTTTCCTCCATGTTTGATCTACAATGGGGCCTATATAAGAGACAATATATTAATTATAACCTGGTTTAATCCCATAGGACAGCCTCTGCATGACCCTCCCTACGGGTATTACCCCAGATATATACATGTCCCTGAACAGGAAGGATCCCAGCCCCCTCAGAATGACCTCTCAGGATAATACGTACGTTTCATCCTGGCACGCCGAGGACAGCCCCTGTATGACCCCCGCATCTATAATGTTATGGTCCCTACTAACAGTCGGCCAAGTCCCAGGGGCAGCTTGTGTATGCTTCTTGGGGCCCCGGGACATTAAACTAATTATAATCAGGCAAGGCCGGTCTTATTGGATCATGTTAGTATAAGGTTCCCATGTCATCTAACCAAGTCGCTCCAAATTAATACAGCATTACAATGCTGGACGAGTAGGAAACACCACATTTCAGTGTTATTTTTCAAATGTATTACAATTTGTCTGTGAAATTCTGATAATTTTTCAATAGAAATTCCCTTTTCTCAATTAGGGATTGTAATTATAAACTGGACGAAAAGGAAACACGTTTTGTAATTGGATTTTTAGTTTTATTTACATATTTGAGATATCTTTTTTTGTATTCTGTTTTTTTTTCAATGGCTTCCATGTCATGTGACCAAGTCACTCGAAATCAGTGCAGCATTGTCTTACTACACTGGTTGAGAAGGATACCTCTGAAGTGTTTTTTCCTATTGATTATCAATATTTTATTGAAAATGTATCAAACTTTTTAGAAAAGTTCCATGTCATGTGACCAAGGGATTCCAAATCAATGCAGCATTGAATTACTATACTAAAAAAGTAGGGCATGCCTCCTTTGATTGGATTTAAATGTGTTTTCCTATTTTATATGATTCCTTTATGATATTTGAAACATTACGTAGTCACAAATTGGGACTTAAATGGTTGAAATTGTAGAAATACAGAAATATGTTTTTTTTAATTAAATAAACTCACTCCTGTATCGATCGTGAATACATCATTTGTATTTTGAGCGGAAACTTGAGCATCAGGACAACATCAATTCTTATTTTTCAACCGCGCCCCTGAGGGAATGTCAAGGTAGTGGAGTTGTCGCTCTTCACTTTGGTTAAGTGGGGAACAGGAAATGTGAGTCAGGGGAAGAAAGAGGAAGTCGTGACAGTAATGGGATTGAAAAAGCAAGAGAAGTGCAGACAGAGAGGGAGAGGCAGATGCAACCTTGAAGGACAAATGTAAAAAAAAAGGGAGAAGAAAGAGAGAGAGATATCTCAATCTCGCATATCGCGTGTAGTGTTAAAATCAGTAGAAGAATTTGGTTACAATGATTACCGGCCATATGCATAGTGTTTGTTTTCTTGATTTGGTATAATCTCAAGTGCACTTTTGTTGATATGCAAGAACATATTTGATTATTTGTTATATTCCATGGAATGCTCTTTGCTTTGACAATAAATATAGACAAATATTTCATCTGTGGAAGCCGTGGCGCTGTAAAAAGCACGTCCAATTATCTGCCTCGGCCCCGCGGCAGATAGAATGGCCTACCTGCTTGTCAGCCTTCCATCTCGTGCACAAACTTATTTCTTGCCCTGATTGGTCATGCGCGCGTTCGTGTGTGTTGGAGGAGGGGCTCTGTAAGGAAGTCTGAAGGAAGTGGCAGATTTGTTTCGGTTGTGTACTTCCAAATTCTAGCGCACTCGAGCTGGTTTCTCCATTCTTACCTACCCTACCTTTAAGAAAGTTCCTAACAAAGTGAAATGACCCATAGGTACCCATGGCAGCCATGATAAGAGCTGTTCATCTGAGAGCTACTTTGACAAAATGAAAGTGGCTAAGACCCAGTGGCGAGCCGTCAGGGCCCTCTAGGCCCTCTGTGAGGGCCTAAGATATTCTAACAAATAATATTTGAAAATATTAAAAAAAAAACATTTTTTAAATATTATTTGTTATATATATTTTTTGTTAAATTTTTCATTAGTTTTACCAAAATAACTTTATTTAAATTGTATTTAAAATAACATTTCCAAATAAATAAATCCTTTGAATCGAGAGGGGTCTGCCTGCAGACCTCCACTCTCAGGACAGTTCCGGTGCAGACCTCCACTCTCAGGACACCTCCACTGTCAGTACAGGAAGTGCACGCTAAGAATTCCAAAATAAAATCACCACTATCAGTACAGTGCCACTTTCCAAACAGGAAATTCACGCAAATACAAAATAAAATCGGATCGTGACACTTATTATCTATATAGATATATCTATATAGATATATATATTTATTTGTATATATAAATACGACATCTTTTATTTTAGTTACACCCGCTAGATAACAGTGGAAGGTTCGAGAAACAACCGTGTTTGCCGGGTGCACCGCGGCGGAGGTGGGGAGGTTCCAGCTGGGAACCTCCACCCCGCTGCGGGACTCGTGGGACCCCTGGACGGTGCGTCTTGGTCACGCTTCATATCGGCCGGCACGGAGGCCCTCCGAAGTGGGTCGCGTTTGCCATTCGATCAGTGAGAGGAGAGGAGAAAAATGCAACAAAAATTGTCAAAATCCGTTAATATAGGGATGAGTGTGGGGGGGGCTAGACACAGGCCGTGGGGGGACACCCAAGACCGGGCAATGTCCCCGGTAGAAACCGGGTGAAATAGCCAAACAAATAATAAAACCGGGGAAAAGTGAAAAAAAGTGTCCGAAAATAGGCACTTGTGAAGCGGGCAGAGTCCCCTGTCAACTCCCGTTACATTCCTCCATGGTGTCATTTGAGCGAAAAACTTTTACGAGAACCAGGCTGAGGGGGTCAAAAGGGCTTGACCAAGGCCGACCCAAAGTGCACGGTGGTCTCCATTGTGATTTGAAAACTTCCATCAAACGAGTCCTTCGGTGGGCGGGAAAAAAACGCGTCAGAATCGTCACTTCCTGTACTGACAGTGGAGGTGTCCTGAGAGTGGAGGTCTGCACCGGAACTGTCCTGAGAGTGGAGGTCTGCAGGCAGGCTCCCATGTTTGAATCTGCCTGTTCAGTTTCTGATAGAATGTGAAGGGTTAAATGCCGTCTCTGCGAGTTACTGTGAAGACGGGAGAGCTTGTTGGTCCCTCTCTACATTCACAGAGGGCCAGCTAAGTACCTCAACGAGAGAGTAATGTCAAATGACAGTACAATTGACCAATCATATCTTCCCTCTAAATGGGCGGGCTTTATTTTCGCGGACTTTATGACAAGTTCCGCCCGCTGTGAAGTCTATCGAGAGGCGAAGTCCCTCTCCTTCCGGGAGCCTCCATGGGACCCCGGAAGCGGAAAATTATACATTGAATTCAATGGAGAGAGAAAACGTATCTTTTTTTCCCGTTTGAATTGTGCCACGAACTACACATATGATGTTTCTCAATTTAAAAGAACATTTTGCAAGTCAAAAAAATTAAAATGTGTCGTAAAACTGCGAAGTAACACATTTTTTTTGTGTGAAACCGCTCAGTGAACTACATGTCTCTGGTCCCGCACAATACGCGTCACCAACACAAAGATGGCCGTCACGTTGGCACATTTCACCTCATTCTTTCAGAATGAGTATAAAAGCATAAAACGAGGTGAAAATCACTACAAGTCTGGGCACGTTGAGAGCTGTACATACACGAAAGGGGAGTTAGTCGGTTCTGTAAGAGCCAGCATGCGGGACCGGCTTTACAAGGTTTCGGTGAGTAATATGAGTGCTATAGCCGCGTTCACACTGCGGTACTTTTCCCACAAAGGTTCATGCGAACTTAGTTCATGATCGCGTTCACACCAAAAAGAGCCGGTACTAAAAGTAGTTCATGCGAACCTTTTTACCCCCTCGAAAGTCCCTGCTAGAGAAGGGACTTTCGAGCGGCTCTTTTTTGAGAAAAGAGCTATATTTCTGATTGGCTGGGCGGATTGCAAACCACGCCCCGTAAAACTCCCAAAAGGTTTTGTGAAGCCGCCATTTTATTATCCTCGCATTAGCATTATTAGCATTAGCCCAGCGCAGAAACGCAGAGAGACTAACTTATGGCAACACAAAATAAAACATGGGAGCGGTGGAGATGAGGAGGTGTCGGCATTCTGGCGATTTACTCGGAAGGCTTCAGTAGAAGCTGCTGGGACTCCCAGCAGCTTCTACTGAAGCCAGTCCCTAACTCCGGGGACTTCCGGCCGGGGACTTTGGGCGGCAGTATACGCCGTGAAGTGGTTTTGCGGCCTGCCAGTAAACCCAAAGCAGAAGAAGAAGAAGTGACGTCAGCGGCTTCATTTGCCTAATCCACCCCCAGGGACTTTTTCTGGTGTGAACGCGATCTGTACTTAGTTCATGCGAACTAAAGAGTTCGCATGAACTAAGTTCGCATGAACCTTTGTGGGAAAAGTACCGCAGTGTGAACGCGGCTAATGTGTAACGTTAATGTCAGCTAGCTAACATTAGCTAACAAGGTACACTAACGTGTTTTGTTTTAGCAACTAGTTTTCTCCTTAACAACTTTGTGGTCTCTGTGTATGCTGTGGATAACATTAGTGTTCACAAGAACAAGGTACACTCCCGTGTTTTGTTTTAGTTGCTCTTCAGATTGAAGCGGCCAGTTTTATATCGACTATACTGTATGTGTGATCTCCTTTTACATCTCGTTGTGTCATTTGAGTTTATTTGCTGTGTGTAGATTCAAGGATTTTGGTTATCTTGTCAATTTGTTTGGTTATCTAGGCACAGCTGTGTGTGACTCCCTCTGGTACACTGGTATGTGTTTTCCTAATGTAGAGAGCATTGATTAATTAATAAACTACACACTGAGTCTAGATCCTGACCAAATCCTTTTTTTTTGTTGATCAAATGTTTTTTAAAAATGTATTCATACACATTTAAAAAAATACAATGAACAATCACAACCAATACAACACAAATTACAAAAAATACAGAAAAAACAAACAATAACAACAATCAGACAAGAGGACAAAACTATGGAAAAATAAACCCTCCCACCGCCAGATCCTGACCATCATTGTATTGCTCATTCAATCTATTATAGCATGTTAACAAATTTACTTTATTTGTACAGATCTAGATGGGAGACGATGGCGCGATGCAGAGCACTGTCTGTGATTGTGCACGGGGGATGTACAAATTCAGCCACGCTGCAGCATTGGCAATATGTGCCATGTGGCAGATCAGCTCCACAGATGTTGAGTGCCAGTGGAGGAAGCCTGGCACTTCAAAAGTAGTCCAGCCGGTGTCTCAACTCTACCAACAGCAAGAGGAGACATACAACCCACTGGCCAGAGACATCGCTACTGAGAATGTAGACTGGTTCAGGTCTGCACTGAGGGGCGCACAGTGTGGCATGGCATGGCTTTTGTCGCCAGAGCCGCAGCCTCAACATCAGACCATTGTCACCGTGCTGGAGCTGGTGAAGGGGCATGGGGGTCGGGGGCTTGAGGCAATTCTTGCCTCAATGCGACTGACAAGAGACCAGCAAGCTGCCATCCAGACAGCCACCGTAGGACAGCGGACAAATCCTCAGTGGCAGTTACACAGGCGGGGCAGGTTGACAGCCAGCAAGTTTGGTGCTGTGCTGCGGTCGGGACTTTCATCCACTCCATGCGCGTCCCTCATGAAGAGGGTGCTTGGGGGGTACAATTTGGACGGAGTCATGGCTGTCAACTGGGGGGTTGTAAACGAGGCCGAAGGGGTGAAGGCTTGTGTGCAGGCCTATCAGGTGACAGTGTTCGACTGGTCTATTTGTGAGTGAGTCGGGTGTTTTGGGAGCATCACCCAATGGACTTGTGCAGCCATCTGCCCTGCTGGAGGTGAAGTGTCCACACAGCCAGAGGAACATGACCATCGCGGAGGCAGTCCAGTTACCATCCTTCTGTCTCCGTGAGGAGGGTGGGTCATACATTCTCAAGAAGAATCACCCATACTGGCACCAGGTCCAAGGGCAGCTGCACATCACAGACTGGAGTCTCTGCTACTTTGTTGTGTGGACCACGAAGGAGGCGATCATCATCCCCATCCCCAAAGACCCTGCATGGCATGGAAATCTCCTCCTCCTGGAGAACTTCTACACTCAGCATATGCTCCCTGTGTTGGCCAGTAGAGAGGAGGACATGTAAATAAACACACACACACACACACACACACACACACACACACACACACACACACACACACACACACACACACACACACACACACACGATATTTAACTAATAAACAATAAATCCCATGTTGGAAAAGTAATATTGCTGCATGTATACGTTTTTGTTCAAATATCGCAAGTGTTATCGTGTTATGTGTTCCTGATATCGTGCAGCCCTAATATTAAGGCCTTATTGTCACATGCACAATAACTACAGTGCAGTTTTGCTGGATGTTCCCCCCTCCCCCCGGGGATCGCAGGCTGAAAGGTTTGGGAACCCCTGGCTTAGTCAACGGTGAGGGTGTTGGCTACTTACTTTATCAGGGGATTTTGCAGGTTCACCAAGGCACAGCAAAGCTGTACCAGCACATTTGCAGTGTTCCTGAGGTGGCAAGGACTCAGGTCCAGAATCCTGAACTCCTTTATTCTGGCATTTGCCCTCTCCACATGGATCCTGTTCTTGGCTATTTCCCTGGTAGCTCTCACCTCACTCTCTGTGAACTTACCCTTGTTCAGGAAAGGGGATAATGTTCACAATCACACCCGCATGCACAATATCTGAAATTAAAAAGCCCTTGTCTGCCAGGATAATGTCGCCAGCCACTAAATGTTCCAGAATGCCTGAATGCTGCATAATGGCCTTATCAGACACAGAGCCCGGGAAGAATTGGCTGCAGAAGTTGATGACTCCATTTGGGGCCACAGAGATGAGCACTTTGAAGGAGTGCATCCCTCTGTAGGTGGAGTATGTCAGTTTAGCTTGGTCCATCTGACTTGGGGCGGCCACGTGGATGTCGCTGCAGTCTACAATCATTCTGCAGTTGAAGGCAGAGGACTGGAAAGCAGCAGGCATGCTGTTTTGTTTTTGTTGCCTACTGGGCACAGTGGACATCATTTTTTTGAACAGCAACCTGTGGAGCAGATGGACCATGGTGTTCACCACATTACCCACTGTTGCGGTACTGCAGTGGAACAGCTGTGCAAGATGCAGGTGAGGATAATTCTGCCGGATCTTCATCATGGCCATGAAGACCTGGTCTGCCAGCAGGATGCCCTCCACTTTCCATCCAGCATAATAAACAATGGAGCCCTCAAAGCGCTCCACCAACCCCGCTACCCTTTTAAACATGGCCTGATCAGGAAGCCCAGTTTCCATACGGATGACATCATCAGGTAAGCCTGCTGCTGAATATTTGGCCATTCGCATCCATGTATCCCCTGCCAGGTCTGCGGAACAACTGGACTGCACACTGGAGGGTCCAGGTTCGGTGTCTGCGGACTGCACGCTGGAGAATTCGGGGTCAGTTTCTGCAGACTCTGGCCCTTTGCTGTAGCTGTGGTCGCTGGACTGATTAACCGCTAAGCTACCTTTCTCTTTGGTCCACTCAAATACAGTTGGCCCTTTCTCTTTTCCATGAGGAAAATGGCAGCTGCATATTCTGCTTTTCTCATCTGGCTCCCTGTCTGCTCGTCTACAATGAGAAAATTATATAATTCATTACTAACAATCATTTAAACCTGCCAAATAGCCCCCTTACCCATAGTTTAAACAGTCTGCACTCTTGTATTTATCTTGTGAAGCACTTGTAACATTCAGCTTGTGTTATTTCCAGGTAGAAGAGGAACAAGAGTGAGGAAGTAAGACAGAGCTCTTAAAAGGTCAAACAGTGTGTTTGGCCTTTTAAGTGTGACACATATGTAGGGATAAATCCTTCACCTGACCACTGTTCCTAAATAAAAAAAGTTTTCTGCATCGTCAGTAATTTTTTCCAAATAATTATCAATATTTCACAAATTCTTCATGTCAACTTAAGAGCACAGCTGTATGTTGACTATGTCAACTTTGCTTGGTTCATCTTACTGGGGGCAGCTACATGGATGTCGGTGCAGTCCACAATCATTTTGCAGTTGAAGGTAGTGTTAATTTCGTCAGCTATTTTTTTATTTAGTTTTAGTCTTAGTCCTGTGTTAAATTTCCTTTTTAGTTTTAGTCATATTTAGTCACCATCATCCTGTTTTTATTTAGTCAAGTTTTAGTCGACTAAAAGTCTGAGCATTTTAGTCTTATTTTAGTCTACTTTTTGTCAATGAAAACGGTTGAGTCTTTTTTAGTCATCAGATTATATAGAACATTTCAGTCAAACTAGTCTAGCCAAAACCAACAATTTCTCATTTTAGTATATAAATAAATAAGATTATCTTGTCCTTATTTGATGAAAAACACAGGTTGAATGATTAAGAAAGCAGCTTTGCAGAGAGTATCTGGTCAGGTTTGTGGTGGTTTTACCAGCTGTGTTATGGCCACATTGCTTCCCTTCTGATAAAACAATGCATTCGCTTTTTTTCTCCGACTCATTGTAGCGAAAATGGGCCCAAATATCACATCGTTTCTTTCTCCCAAGCAGTGGTGGCTTTAGACTTTTTCGTTGTCAGTCATTTTGACGGACAGGATCGTAACATTTCCGTCATAATCCATTATTATCTGTCGAGTGCACAATGTATCACTCACTCGCGCTGACGGGGGGGTATTCGGTTAACGCGACCACTGCTCCTAAACCCTGTTGTTGCCATTTTATTTTCTGTTAAATATGTTTAGTTAGACCTGAGTCTTCCTGACAGTTCATATTGTGCCGCTGCCCGGTGTAATTCAAATGTACCGCCGCGCGCAGCACAGAAACAGCTGCTGCTCTGCCGCAGCACCGGAAATGGAACTGCTGGGAGAAAAACTGACTATCAGAGATTTAACGTTATCTTTGATAATATTTCGTCTCCTCATTTTTCGTCAACGAAAGTAAAGAGATATTTTGTCATAGTTTTTATTTAGTAAACTACATTTTCGTCTCGTCACTTTTCGTCAACGATATTGCATGATGATTTCGTTACAGTTATTGTTTACTGCCGTCGGTGCCGTCTCGTCATCGTCTCGTTTTCGTCATGGAAAAAAAGGTCGTTGACGAACATATTTCGTCATAGTTTTAGTCAACGAAATTAACACTAGTTGAAGGCAGAATGAATTTATTATTGACTCAGAATGAAGCACAACTTCATGTCATACAATACATTGACTTTATTTGTAATTGTGTAAAGAAATAAAGCATTGATTAGCAAGCAGGACCTGCAGGAACAGAGCACGGTGATGGATGTAGCTGGGAAGAGAGAAGAATAAAGAAAACAGATCTTTAGAACTTTATTATCGGATATTAAAAATTCAATTTTCAAAACAAGTTGCCGCTCCTACAGTTTTCTAGTGTGTAAAGAGGATTTCACATGACCTATGCAAAATATCACACTCAATACATGTGTGTCTCTGGGGGGTGCATTGTGCCTTTGATGTATATAAATAATATACCATAACCAAATACTATTACGTACAGTGGAAATCAGGTTGCCAGAGCAGGTCAGTCCAGTGTGCATGTTCCTCAGGGTCTCAGCAGTTACAGGTGAGGGAAAGGAAATAAAAGAGAAAAAGGTCAGTAACAACACTTTAACCTCTTAAGCCCTGAGCCTGTTTTTCAGGTTTCAGGCTCGAAAATGCTATGCCCAAAACAAATGACTATAACTTAACTTCTAAAAGGGTTATATGAATAATTTATTTTATCAAAGCAAGGTTACATCTGTGAGTTGGATGGGGAAGTGTCAGAATCAATATAGATGTTTCTGTGTCAGAGTAAATTCAGATGGAACATAGTAAAAAAAGGTACATTCTTAACTCCGCCTAAAAAAAACCCCATTACTTATAGTGAAAACCACCCTTGAATGATGGTGTGGTAGACTAAAAGCTTTAGGAATCCAAACTAGAACATATAATAAGTACCCTGTATCAAGATTGATGCAAAACAAGTTAAATGTGACCTTTTTAGAGAGGTTTAGCAAAAAGTAGTCCAGGCGGACTGACCTTTGGGCACATTTTGGCACATTTGGATACCATCAGTGCCATTTGACCTTTTTCAGGTACCATACTGTAAATATAATTGTATTATCACTATAGGTAATCATTCCATCAATACAAGTGTTTTTATAAAAAAAAAAAAAGTTAAATTACATTTCTTTTTTTTTTGTATGTAAATGGTGTGTGTGTGTGTGTGTGTGTGTGTGTGTGTGTGTGTGTGTGTGTGTGTGTGTGTGTGTGTGTGTGTGTGTGTGTGTGTGTGTGTGTGTGTGTGTGTGTGTGTGTGTGTGTGTGTGTGGACTTTGCCACAGTCCTTACATGTTTATCACCCGACTAACACTTATAGGACGGTTTACTTACACAATAAAAATTAGGAAAAATAGGATACATTTGTCTCCAACAGGAGCAGATTTATTTAAAAAATAACACTAAAAAACCGAAATAACACCACAAGCATTTTTTTTGTAAACACTGGCAAAAAAGAAAAAATGTCCACAACCTGAATGTGTTTTTGAATTGAGGCACCAGGCACTTAGTGCAGTAGATAGGTCTTCACCGTTGTGAGCACCTCCTGAGCGCGGTGGCATCTTCCCCATAATACTTGGGAATGCATACGAGTGATGATGGGGGAAGTGGTGGTGATGCTGCAGGGACTTCACCCCTCATGTCTGCAGCAAGCTGCTCCCTGAAGGACTTCTGGGTGTGTGGCTTCGTCCTGCCGGGGTCACCCCTCATCTTGTGCAGCTCCTTGTGGAGAAGGAAGCTGTTCACCACTGCATTGTCCAGAAAATGGTAAAAACAAGTCTTGTACCATTTCATGGTTTTGTGGTGAACGCTGTAGTACCCAATCAAAGCATCGGACACATCCACGCAGCCCATGCTTTTGTTGTAGTCCACCACAGCGTCAGGAACGGTAACAATCTTAGTCTGCCACACACTAGCCCGTTTCACTTTCCTCCTGACAGTCTGTCCACTGAATCAGAAGATGCAGAGGGAGGCTGAGTTAGTACTGGTGCAGACGTCCGGCGGCATAGCTTGGATGTTGATGGCTCTGGGGCAACTGTATGCTGATCTGATGCACGTCGTAGCTCGGATAAGGCAGATGTTGATGGCTGTGATCCAGAAGCCATTTGATACTCGTCCTCATCACTGTGAAAACAAAATGTCTGATTGGTGAGCCACAGCTAAACCTGGAGACGCTGTACCTTAGGCAGTTACAGCGGTTATCCAGCTCCATATTAGACGATGACTCCCACCCTCTGCACTCAGAATTCAAGCTTCTTCCTTCGGGCCGGAGGTTACTTGTCCCAAGGAGTAGAATGAAGCGGTATAAAACTGTTTTATCCCAGCAGCTGTTGCACACATTAACACATCATAGGAGCGTCACACTGATGCCTATTTTTATTTATTTATTTATTTAATTTTGAATTGTGAATTTTGAATGTCCATGTTTGTACTAGTGTTTTCCTTCTTAAAATGTTTTTTAAATATTTTTGAGATTTGGTTGAGCAGGGTATACTTGTACTTTTACTAGTCCTTTATTAGAGATGTGTCTGTTGTTTGTGTTTGTTTTCAGTGTCAGGATGGAACCCTTGTATTTTGTAATTACTTTGATTACTTCACTGGCTTATTCTTTCAACAATGTAACTCAAATCAGAAATAATTCCTCCATTTAGCGTGTGTGAAATAACAGTATATATATATATATATTAGAGCTGGGACTCGATTAAAAAAATTAATCTAATTAATTAGAGGCTTTGTAATTAATTAATCGAAATTAATCGCATTTTTAATCAAATATACATATTTGACCTGAGAACAGTGAGAAGCAATTTTCACATGGATTTTACTCCAAGTGGTCTACAGTCGAGTGCAATCCAGTGAGCCAGGGAGTTGGTTATTTTCTCAGACGTGGACTTACTTATCCTGGCCCTGAAACCAGTCATCTGGTTGAGTGTGGGTTGGGTCAGGGTGTGGTTCCTTGCACTCGGAGTCGGGCTAACGTCCACGCTAGCTGCTACATGCTTTGCATTTAGGTGATACTTTAGGCTTGATGTGCTGCGGTGATATGCAAATTCTTTTTTGCCAAAGCGGTCTCATCAGCTTGTTCGTTCATGTTTGACTATTGTTCACCGTGGTTTGTTGTTGTTTGAAGTCCCATGCTGAAGTCATGAACGTTAGTTGGTGCTCCAGTAAAATCGGTACGCCTGAAACTCATCCAGTGAGAAACGTTCCGCTGTGCAAAAATAAGTGCGATTAAAATGCGTTAATTTTTTAAATGCGTTAATTTTTGTGTAATTAATTAACGCGTTAAAGTCCCGGCCCTAATATATATATATATATATATAGACTGATTTACAATACAGCTTTATTTATAAACTGATTTAGTCAATGTCTGTAGAACTATAAAACAGCATCCATTTGGCGTGTGTGAAATAACAGTATATACTGGGTTGATATACAATACAGCTTTATTTATATACTGCCGTGTTATAGTCACGAAATACAATTATCTATTGATAAGTGTTCACCAACACGATGTTACCATTGTTTTCGTTTCTCACAGAACAATGTCTGTAGAACTACAAAACAGAATCCATTTGGCGTGTGTGGAATAACAGTATATATATATATATATATATATATATATAGACTGGGTTGATATACAATACAGCTTTATTTATATACTGCCGTGTTATAGTCACGAAATACAATTAATCTATTTATACGTTCACCAACATGATGTTCCCATTGTTTTAGTTTCTCACGGAACGATAACGCTACTACAACAACAAAGCGGCGTCCATGTTGTATTTTGCGAGTGTGGAATTACTATAGATTACATCAAATACACCTAATAGATACAAACAGAGAGAGTACATACCTTTCCTGAAGTTCATAATCAAGGTCTGATTGTTGTCTGACTGTTCTGTTGCCTGCTGTTGTCTCTGTGTTCGTCGCTTTGCGGTGTTCGTTGCTGCTGAGCTGGAGCGGTTGTGCACCTGCCTCTGCTGCTAGTCTGTGCGTAAAGCAGCCGCTGCTGGCATTATTCATACTACGCAGGATCCTATCTCTGGAACCCATTGGTCGATTTGGGTGATTGACACCTTTTTTGAAACTTTAGAGCCAATAGAATGGAGGGAGAGTTAGTAAATCCCGCTTTTAACTTACGTCAAGGAGAGAGAGGCTTGCGTAAACAGCACATTAGACACCCTGATGTTGTTTTCTTGCTCTGTTCTGGCTGATAGCTCAGTGAGTTTGTGTCCTACAGTGATGATACTTATATCAAAATAATCTGTGGAGTATCAGCTTTCAGCCGATATGTAGTTTGTGCAGAACATATTAAGCTTTAAAGATCGTTTTTGCTAGTTAGAACCGGAAGTAGCATCAGCCTGTTTTCACTAAGGGCTAATGGTAACGCTTCTTGTGAGACTTGTGTTTTGTTTCGGTAAAAATGGCTCATATCTTCAGGTTGCTGAGTTTTTTCCCGTTATTTGAGTATAATAAATTCATAGGTTTTTAAATATTAAGAAGCCCCCAGACGCTGTCTCCTGCAATGACGCGTTTCCCCCCCCCGGTATCGGGGGGGCCGGGCTTAAGAGGTTAAAGTAACAACACTTTGAATAATTATCTCTTCTAATAATTCTCTCTCAGTAAGCACACAACTACTGTCTTTCCAACAAACAGATTGACTCACCCTCAATATCATCACAATGAAACACGTCCAGAAGAATGTCATGCAAAGCTCCCTGCCTGCCTTCGACTCTCCCTGAACTGCTTCCTTAGCACCCGGTGGAGGGCGCAGTAGGCTACTCTTCAAATGTTTCACGAAATACTTACCATCATGACTACTCTTACTGTTTAACATTTTGGTTTACTTCATGTAATAAAATAATAACTTCATGGTAAGGCTACTAAAAATGACAAGGCTAAGTAATGTAATGCTAACTAACGTGCTCGCTACTCGTCGCTACTAGCTAGGTAGCTAACTTGACTATGTTCCATGCACAACATGTATATTACCTATGATATTACCTGATTATGTCTGATCCAGCGACTCCTGGTCCTTTCATCAGACGGGAAGCGATAGAACGAGCAAGTGGTATGATCACTTTTGTGATTACAACCTGGTACAAAGCACACAGGCATCTTGTAAAAGTGTCTCTTATATTTATTGGAGGGAATAAATCAGTTATGACATCTTCTTCTTCTTCTTCTTTGCTTTAATTACGAGTCGCAATCCCTTGGAGCATTATCGCCTGTGACATCACTTACGCGACCCAGAATGGGATTTGTAGTCTTTGTAGTCGCGTATTTTTCATAGTCTTATATTTCAACAGTTTTACGACAAAATGTGACTTTTTTGAAATGGAAATGATTGTTTAAGATTGACAAACATCATATGTGTATATTCGTGGCACAATTCAAACGAGATCAAAAGATACGTTTTCTCTCTACATTGAATTCAATGTATAATTTTTTCGGTTCCGGGGTCCCATGGACCGGAAGTAGATGGGCGTGACTTCGCCTCTCTATCAAGTGGTGCAGTGACGCGTCCTAAAACCCGGAAGTAAGCTGCGCTCGGATTCCCTCGACAGAAAGCAATGGGATTTCTCCATAGGATTTTGGAAAATAGCTTGAAATAAGGTCTGTGGAAAACGAACCTGTTGGATAAATGCACGTTTTGTTCAGCCGGATAATATCCACATGTCTACCCTACTTTTATTATTTTCGAATCATAAATCTAATCGATAGATTTATGATCGATAGATTTATGATTAGCATAAGTTCGTTCATGATGGCTCACTTCAGTGATAGTGATCACATCGTTGCGAAATTATTAACCGAGTCAGAGGGCCTAGGTATAAAAGTCACTGCTCCCCACTGCTAAGAGCTACTTGCATCACATCGCTTACATTTATTCACATATCACTCATCAGCTGAATTAAGCTACTTTTGTACACGTGTGAAATTGTAATACCTTATCAAAAATCTTAACTTCACATCAAGGTCCAAGAAAACAACAATTTCTCACATATTATTATTATGGCCCACATGGTAAGTGTAAGGGAAACTTCTGTTGCAATGGAAATCAGGACTCAGAGAGACACGGGAGGAGCAGGAATTCTGAATGTCAAACACTGGGATTTATTGAGAGATCCAACGGCCGGGAGAGATTACACAGCATAGTCACACTTTCATGTGGGCAACCTTGCAATCTCTGAACACATAAGACAAAATACATGGTCTGTATATCCATAAGGCGTGGCCTATTTTCCCACCTCTGGTAATCAATACCAGACCCTGGAACAAAACTGTTTGTATGGCAACTTCTCATGTGCCTATACCCCTTCGCCACAGGAAAGGCAAACGACCTTTTGACCTGTGTCTTCCTGAGAAATTACTTGAAGGAGACAAAGAGAGAAATCACTAAAAGTCTTCCATGCACAGATCTCATTAAATATTTCCTTCACAGATCCTCCCTTTTATCAATTTATTGATAACCAATTAACATTAGTCTAAGAATATTTCAGTCACTACTTAAATCAAATAAAACGTCCTCATAGTTGTGTGGGTTCCCATTACATTAATTACATCAAAAGCAGAATAAGATTGAAACATTCAATCACAATGGTTGATACAGACAACCACAATAGAAAAATCATCTCTCTTCAGTGTTTGATTTCTTTTGTCAAAAGCCCAATAATAACACACATGCAAAACAAAAATATAATAGTAAAATATATATGTTTCAAAAAACAAGATCTTTTATCATTTATCACTCAGTTAATCTCATTCATCAAATTGAGAATCAGCTTACATCTCAAAGATTCACTTCAAGGCAATTACTTATTAAAACACAATTATAATTTAGGATTATAAGAAATCCAATTGAGGTATTAAATCAGAATTATGAGAGATCCAGTTAAGATTCCCAGTTAAGGTATACATTCACAGTGATGAATCGATCAATCTGTAATCTGTAAAGGTACAGTGTCCTCAATTTTTAACATTACATTACGTTTACTTCAGTACGCTTAATTCAAGAGTAAGTCACTTTACTACATACATTTTATTCAAATACATTTCTTCAAAATCTGAAAAGGAAAAGTCAGACATTTTATTGTAACAACCTGAGGAAGGAAAAATCAAAACATCTGTTCTTTATTCAAGGAAAAATCAAAACATCTATTCGTTTGAAACCGTCAGGCAGGTAATTTTTATTTACTTTATCAACAATGAGAGAGACTAAGCCCTCGTACTGTAAAGATTGCTCAGAGTCTATGGGTAGGAAAAGGTGTACCAATCCTCAGCCTCATCGCTAATTCTGGATGCTATGTCCAGCTCACTAAACCAGCTTTCGTGAAAGGAATTGGGCTAAACATAGGAGAATGCATAGATTCTGGCATATTTTGGCACAGCAAACAGTCGCTAATATTGCATTCATGTGCGTAGTCTAACATTAAACTTGCTGCAGAATTAGTTCGTTTAAAAGGAGTGATTAAGGCCTTTTTTGAAAAATCTACATCACCTGCTGAGTATTTAAGTGGAGTGGATAGAACATTTGTTTTTATATCTAAATTTAGCATGCAGTAGCACCTGGATTGGGAACCTGGTAATCTGGTTTCCTTGTTGTACATTTTACCTGGTAATGATTAAGGATAGTAACATTGTCTGTTATAATATTAGAAATATCTTATTGTTCAATACCTTATCAATCTGAAAATATCAATTAATTTATTTTGTTTAGTGTGAAAGTGTAATCTGATCTGACAAAATATATTTGTCACCACTATTTAACACATATCTGTTCATCGGAAATATAAGAAAAATCATTAATTGTACATCTGTAATCATCTGGTCATTCAATTCAAATGTTATCTTTGTACAAGAGCTAGAAAAAACATGTCTTCCTGACTCGTTCTCCTCCTTTCTTTATGACACAGAATGTCTGGTGTGTGAAGGCATCCTGATACTGTAGATTAGCACTGAGGTGCTGGTTGGCTCAAAACTCTTCTTCACCAGAGCACCATATTTCAACCCCCCCCCAATTGCTCTGCTTTTTGTGGCTCATTCAGTGAGCACATTATGATTTCCCAGTGAAACAGAGGCTCATCTGCCTGCATTCCTTCTGCTATCTGCTTGAGAGCAGAGCCTATTCCAAGTAGCACATCCAGATGCCCCGACCCGTGATGGGAGATGTTTAGGAAGAAATCTGCCCCTCCAAGAAACATGGAGCCTCTGAAGCCATCGCTCGTCCTGCAGAGTTGTCTGAGCAGAAAGATGAAGAAGCATCCCATCCCATCAGAGAGTTGAAGATTAGAATCCTCTCATCTCGAAAGACCTCGTGCCTCCTTGCCCGTGGTTGGCGGTGCTCTCTGCAGCCAGAGAGTGTGATCCTCTCTCTATGACCCTTGGCCTTCAGAGCTGTCCTAGTTATTGGGTTAACACTTGATAGAGATGTTTTCCTGAGTGCAGACAACTCAAGGTAATGGATTAGCACATTATCATTCAATTACAAAAATAGGATAGGCCCCTCAGAATTATTTGGGAGCCTTCCTGACACATGCACATGCATACATGTAAGGTTTGTGTTATTCATTTAACATGCAATAATCATATACTCATCAGTCCAAAGCAGAGACATTTTATTTTAAGTTAAATGTGAGCTAGTCCCTGTGGATATAACCCTTTCTCAATGATTCTAAATGTTATATTAATTCACCATTTACCGTTTGATAAAAGATTAGTTTATCAGGCGTACATTTCCTCTTCCATAAAACATAGGTTTGAGAAATGAATGTTTCAATATGAGATCAATTACTCAAATATAATTGACTCTCCCCTCCCTTTTCTTACATATGTCACATAATGGTATTGTCTATAAGCTATTAATCGAGAAAACTCAGTATCAGCATGCAACTTGCAAATAACTCTTCTCTCTTTCCTATCCCTCTCTTATCCTCATCTCGCTATTCTCTCTTCCACATCCCTCTCTCATCCTCATCTCCCATCTCTCTCACATCTCTCTCTATTCTCTCTTAGATATGAAATAAAACATACGAGTCCATGTAAGCATGGTAGAGGTCATAATCCATCACTCGAGAAAACTCAGTATCAGCTGTGCGCAACTAACAAAAACAATTGTGAGAAACATATATTATGCAGGAAATGCATACCTTTGTTGAAAAAACAAAGCATCTCTGATTTGGGAGGAAAAGCTTCAACCCCCTTAACATCTGAGTTACCACTGAAGAAGCATGAATGATAGTGGGAATCTGAAGGTGTCTTTACTGAGAAATGTCAAACAAATTCAAAACCTTACTGTGAGGAATTGCAGTATCTCCTTCTCCTTTTTTCTGTTTGTTTGTCTCTCTGTTTGTCTGTCTTCCTGGCTGGGCGTGGTTGACCTACTTTCCGTTTTCCGCCAACTCACCTCCGCTCCTGTTTGTCATCATCACTGATTACCACTACTCACCTGCTGCTGCTTAAAACTCTGGTTCGATCATCAGACTTAGCCAGTTCTTCGTATACTCACAGTGGTAAACTCCAGTTCCGGCTGACTAGTATTGCTAGTCTTTTTGTATACTCTTCCAGTTGGATTTTTTCATATACTAATCCTGTTCTGTTTTGTGCCTGTTCCAGAAACTCCATATTCCATTCCGTCCTGCCTGCCACGTCCAGCCCAACCTCTGTCTCAGCCCTGCTCTTCCCGAGTTCTTCCCACTCTGTTGAGAGTTTACTTTGTCTCCTGCCTATTTTTTGAGGACGTAAATAAATCCAGTTTTTTTGACACTTCACCTAAGTCTCCGTCCCAAGTGTTCTTGCATAGCGGGTTCAAGTTTTGAGTCTCTTTACGAGGAGCGTAACAGAAGAACTGGCCAAGAATGAACCCCGCAGGATCCGGAGCGGATTCTACCCCAATCCTTCATGCCCTGTCAAGTCAGGGCTCCCTCCTGGGTGAACACGAAAAGCTCATCCGAGCGTTGGTGGAGAGTAACCGGTCCATGGCTCATCATGTCTCCGAGTTGGCGTGCCAGATCTCCGCTCTCACTACCTCGACGGTAGCATTTCAGGCTAATCCCAGTCCAGCCCCTTTGCCCCCTCCTCGCTAGGATTTTCCTATCACCGATCCTGAGCCATTTCACGGAGATGTGGAGAAATGCAGAGGTTTTTTGTTCCAATGTAACAAGGTTTTTCGCCAGCGTCCTGTTGCATTTGCTGCTGAAGCAACGAGGATTAATTTTGTTTTGGGGTTGCTCCGCGGGAGAGCTTTAACCTGGGCAGAGGCTTTAAACTCTTCGGTGGATTTTGACACTCTACGTTTTGAGGGCTTCTCTGATCGGTTCTCAGCTGTTTTTGATCATCCCAACTCCTCTGGCTCCGCCGAGAATAAGCTGCTTAGCCTGCAACAAGGAAGCCGGACAGTGGCTGATTACTCCATCGAGTTTCACACACTCGCTGCAGAGGCTCGATGGGACGAGGCGGCTCTCAAGGCGGTGTTTTTAAGAGGATTAAGGGACCAGCTTCGGGACGAATTGGCAGCACGAGACGTTCCAGCGGATCTCTCAGAGCTGATCTCCTTAGTGTCTCGTTTGGACGGTCGTCTGCGGGAGCGCCGAGCTGAGCGAACACGGAGGGATTCACCAGTGTCACTCAGTAAGCCCAGTTTTTCCTCCTACTCTGCTCACTCGGTGTCTAGACCTCCCTCTTTTCCCCCGTCGTCCAGTGTGCGCACCTCTTCTCAGGAGGAGCCCATGCAACTGGGTCGTGCTAGACTTTCTCTGGAGGAGCGTCAGCGCCGGATAGGTGCAGGCCAATGCCTGTATTGTGGAAAGACTGGGCATAGCATTCCCAACTGCCCAGTACGTCCAAACTGGGAGGCTCGTCAGTAAGATTGAGGGTCCTGACGAGTCTACAGCAATCATCTCTAACACCATCCTTGACTCGTTTTCTTATTCCCGCCAAGCTCTGTGTTAGTTCTATGACATTGCCTCTCCAGGCTCTCATTGATTCTGGTGCGGAGGATAGCTTTTTGGACCAGGAGCTAGCTGAACAGCTGGGACTCTGCTTGGAGCCGCTAGAGGAACCGTTAACTGCCTATGCTCTAAATGGACAAATCATCTCCTCAGTCACAGCACAGTCACCCCTTGTGACTTTAATCACCTCCGGAAACCACCGTGAACTTATCCAGTTTAAGGTAATATCCTCTCCTTCTACTCCTCTGGTTTTGGGTTACCCGTGGCTATGTACTCACAACCCACACATTGATTGGGCTAAGGGAAGGATTATTGAATGGGATCAGCACTGTCTCGCTAACTGCCTGTGTTCTGCCCTACCTTCAACTTCTGTTTCCCGAAATCATGTTGTCTGCCCTGATGCATCTGTAGATTTGACTGGTGTTCCTACTACTTACCACGACCTGCGTTGGGTCTTCAGCAAAGAGAGGGCTCTCTCTCTTCCTCCCCACCGACCCTACGACTGCCCAATTGATCTGCTTTCTGGAGCTCCTCTACCCTCCAGCCGCCTCTACAATCTGTCCCGTCCTGAGAGGGAGGCTATGGAGCTTTATATCACGGACTCTGTGACTGCTGGTATTATTCGTCCCTCCTCTTCTCCTGTGGGTGCCGGGTTCTTCTTTGTAGGCAAGAAGTATAAGTCGCTACGACCTTGCATAGACTTTTGGGGGTTAAACAATATCACGGTCAAGAACAAGTACCCATTACCCCTTCTCACCTCAGCTTTTGAACCTCTCCAAGAGGCAACCCTGTTCACCAAGCTTGACCTTCGAAACGCCTATCATCTGATCCGCATCCGCCAGGGGGATGAATGGAAGACAGCGTTTAACACTCCATTGGGCCATTTTGAATATCTGGTCATGTCTTTTGGTCTCACTAACGCCCCAGCAGTTTTCCAGACTATGATCAATGATGTCTTGCGTGACTTCCTTAACCGCTTTGTCTTTGTCTACTTAGACGACATCCTGATTTTCTCCAGTAATCAGGAGGAACACGAGAACCATGTCCGCAGGGTCCTACAGAGACTGCTGGAGAACAAGCTCTATGTTAAGGCGGAGAAGTGCGAGTTCCACCAGAACCGGATCAGCTTCCTGGGCTATATCATCAGTCAGGGCAAGGTGGAGGCAGACCCTGGAAAGATCAAGGCAGTGGTGGAGTGGCCAGTCCCAACTACAAGGAGGGAGCTCCAGAGGTTTCTGGGATTTGCCAACTTTTACCGTCGCTTCATCCGGAACTTCAGTAAAGTAGCTGCACCTCTCTCCAGACTCACCTCCGTCAACATCACGTTCTGTTGGACTCCAGAGGCTAGCAGAGCTTTCATCAAACTCAAGTCCTTGTTCACCTCAGCTCCCATCCTTATTCAGCCAGACACAGAGAAGCAGTTTGTTGTGGAGGTGGACGCATCTGATACTGGAGTAGGAGCAGTTTTGTCTCAGACGGCTGGTCCTGATAACATCCTCCATCCCTGTGCTTTTTTTTCACGTCGCCTCTCTCCTGCGGAGCGCAATTATGATGTTGGTAACAGGGAGCTTCTGGCTGTTAAGTTGGCACTAGAGGAGTGGAGACACTGGCTCGAAGGCAGCAAGCAGCCTTTCCTGGTCTGGACGGACCACAAGAATCTCTCCTACATCCAGTCGGCGAAGCGACTGAATTCCCGACAGGCCAGATGGGCTATGTTCTTCTGTCGCTTCGACTTTTGCCTCACCTTCCGCCCTGCCTCCAGGAATATAAAACCTGATGCTCTGTCTAGGCTATACTCTCCTGACTCTCCTGATCCTCCAGATGCTTCAATCCTTCCCAAGAGTTGTGTAGTAGGCGCCCTCTCTTGGGAGATTAATAACACCATCCTGGAGGCATTGAGAGAGCAACCAGATCCAGGCAATGGTCCTCCGAACCGTCGGTTTGTTCCTGATGCTGCCCGCTCCAAGGTTCTACAGTGGGTCCACAATTCCCGGTTCTCAATCCATCCCGGAGTAAACGGCACTCTTTCTTTCTTGAAGAGACATTTCTGGTGGCCAACGATCAACAGGGACACTCTGGAGTACGTTTCTGCCTGTCCCACGTGTGCTAGGAGTAAGTCCTCCCACCAGTCTCCTGCAGGGTTGCTCCAGCCCCTTCCTATCCCTAGTCGTCCCTGGTCACACATCGCACTGGAATTTGTTACCGGCCTGCCCCCCTCCCAGGGCAACACCACAATCCTCACTATAGTAGACCGGTTTTCCAAGTCGGCTCACTTCGTTGCTCTTCCAAAACTCCTGTCAGCCCTGGAGACCTCCCAACTCCTCACAGAACATGTTTTCCGGTTACATGGTATCCCTGCCGACATTGTCTCAGACCGCGGTCCCCAGTCCACCTCTCGAGTTTGGAGGGAGTTTTGTCAATCCCTGGGAGCCTCAGTCAGCCTGACTTCTGGATATCACCCCCAATCAAACGGCCAAACAGAACGAACTAATCAGGACCTGGAGTCAGCTCTCCGCTGCATCACCGACCGAAACCCCTCTACTTGGAGCTCTCATCTCTCCTGGGTTGAGTACTCCCACAATGCTCTTACCTGCTCCGCTACTGGTCTCTCCCCCTTTGAGGCTTCATTGGGGTACCAGCCGCCCCTGTTCCCCGAAGAGGAGCGAGACTTGGCAGTTCCCTCAGTCCAGCAGCATGTGCGTCGCTGTCAGAAAATCTGGAGAGATACACGATCTGCCCTTCTCCAGACTTCGGCACGGAAGCAGCGATCAGCCAACCGTCACAGAAAGGCAGCTCCTCTATACGTCCCAGGCCAGTCAGTCTGGTTGTCCTCCCGCAACATTCCTCTCATCTCTGAGTCCAAGAAGCTTTCCCCACGCTTCATTGGTCCTTTTCCCATCCTAAGGATCATTAACCCTTCCGCAGTCCGGTTGAAGCTTCCCAGAGCTCTGAGAATTCACCCCACTTTCCACGTGTCTCAGATTAAGCCGGTTCACACCAGTGAATTGAGCCCTCTGGCCTTCCCCCCTCCTCCCGCCCGTATCATCGACAATCACCCTGCTTATATGGTGCACCGTCTTTTGGACGTCAGACGTCGGGGCAGGGTTTTCCAGTATCTGGTGGACTGGGAGGGTTATGGCCTCGAGGAGCGATGCTGGGTTCCTCGTTCCCGTGTCCTGGACCCAATCATGGTGAGGGCCTTTCACAGGGCTCATCCAAACAAGCCTGGTGGTCGCCAGGTGGCTCCCATTGAGGGGGGGGTACTGTGAGGAATTGCAGTATCTCCTTCTCCTTTTTTCTGTTTGTTTGTCTATCTGTTTGTCTGTCTTCCTGGCTGGGCGTGGTTGACCTAGTTTCCGTTTTCCGCCAACTCACCTCCGCTCCTGTTTCTCATCATCACTGATTACCACTACTCACCTGCTGCTGCTTAAAACTCCGGTTCGATCATCAGACTTCGCCAGTTCTTCGTATACTCACAGTGGTAAACTCCAGTTCCGGCTGACTAGTATTGCTAGTCTTTTTGTATACTCTTCCAGTTGGATTTTTTCATATACTAATCCTGTTCTGTTTTGTGCCTGTTCCAGAAACTCCATATTCCATTCCGTCCTGCCTGCCACGTCCAACCCAACCTCCGTCTCAGCCCTGCTCCACGTTCTTCCCACACTGTTTAGAGTTTACTTTGTCTCCTGCCTATTTTTTGAGGACGTAAATAAATCCAGTTTTTTTTGACACTTCACCTAAGTCTCCATCCCAAGTGTTCTTGCATAGCGGGTTCAAGTTTTGAGTCTCTTTACGAGGAGCGTAACACTTACATTTGAAAACAGGTTTGCATTCCTCCACTTAAGGTGACGTTATCATTGGAAACAATAAAAACAAACTATTTTGATATAGAATCTATACATTGAATCGTTAGAGCAGAACAGAATGGTTGTATTTTTAGCCTAAGCTCCGTGCAGCCTCTAGTTTCACCAGGTGGAAACATGGTCTATACAGTAAGAGGCCCCTGACATCAGGCCTATACCAAAAATAGTAGGGGATTTTCACAGCTTGCCAATCTTACAGGCATCCTCTGCATAGCAGTATGGATAGCCTTAAAAAAAAAAAAAAAAACCCCGTGGTAACGAGAGTCATATTTCTGACCCTTATGCCCTAAGTGAAGCCGTTAGTCTCATCTGACTGACCCAAGGGTTTGGTGCTGGTGTGACAGTTCCAAGTGTTCAGAGCAGACGTCAAGCTTTCAGTTCATGGCTCGGTGGGGGGGAAGCAGACCCATGTGAGACAGTATCAACGGCTTGTAAAGTTCAGTTTGAGGAATGTCATTCTCTCTGGGAGCAGGAAATGGTGTCCATTCTCGGACCAGACCATTAATGTCATGTAGCGCAGGCATAGCATCTCTGTGACTGCACTCAGCCGGACTGTAGTAGGGAAGAGCTGGGTGACTTTTTAGTGAAGCCGTCCGAAGCCATCCACGTACCAACAACAAACGGAACACAGAGTCATCAATGTCTCTCTTTACCATTGGCTCAATCATAAAACAAATTAGTGGGAAAAATGTGGAACACTAATCTATCATGTGAAATGTTGAGTTAATTTAAATAATTACTTATGGGTTGAAATCAAATTATCATTAATATTAGAAACTAAAGTCAGTTAAAATAGGACTTGCACGGATCAGAATCTAATCAATACACCATTTTCCCAGCTCTGTAATGAAAGGATAACAAGCAGGGATGCAAACTTGTCACCTTTTGAATCCAAAATAGGTCGTTTGTGTGATTCATGTAGATCTGCAATACAAATATTATTGGGGTGTGGGCAAGGTTGCCAACTCTGGGTACCTGGCTGAAGTGAGATTTCGATATCATGGGTTTAATTACACACATGCGCACAAAATGACTGCTATCGTGTCAGTAGCGGGACCTTAGCATATATTTAGGATATATATATAATATATATACAAATGCACAATATTGGACACAGACTATAAAAGGGCACACAGTTTCATTCACTAATGAAAGTCAAACACATGTTTGTTTCCACTGTTTTATTGTGTGCCTGTCATGATAAGCAATTAATTGACTTATCGGCTCCCGAGTATTTGTGTTGGGTAATCTATGTTAGGGCTAACCCATACAGTAGTGGGGCTCAAATCAGTATTTGAAATGTAATTACATACACGCTATATCGCCCCATTGACGGTGAAACGCCACGTGTGAGGTTTGGATTATTTCCCTGTCTCAATCCAAATGGAACTGTATGAAATAAAAGGCACATTTGTGTTGTAGTAAACAAAAAGGCGACCTGGAGCCAATCCTGCAATTTCCCCACAGGAAAAAATTGACATGCTGAAAACCCAACCCCCGCAGCGGCGCTGTCTGGGAGGATTTTTTTTAAATACTAACATAAAATACACATTCTCTCTTGAGATGAAAAATAAATCCATCTATTTACTACACAACATATTTAAATGAAGCTGAACCTGCTGCTCCTCACAGAGGAAAAAGGCTGTGAATTACTTTACATTGTGGATAAGGGTGGATATCCCCCATTGTTCTGGGTGTGAAAATGGAAGACAGCCCACACACCTATCAATCATCAAACCGTGGGGTCTTATTTCATTATGTGATGATTTCTATCAACACGTAATGTTGTATAAATGTATATAGAGATGTGTTACCGCAAAATTATTCTCCGTCGGGATTTCCTGCAACAACACCACGCCGTTATCTTGATTCTGATAGGCCAGAATCCATTATCAAAGATGTCCTATTTGAGAAGACGATCACTACGTGACAATCTGCAGCCGCGAGCTGTTATGTGCCAACATTGCCGCATGGTGTTCTTCCTCCCATATTATGTGGTCCGGAGTGACTCTTACAGACTGGACCGCTGGTGAACAGCTGTTAGAACGGGCCGTTCAGGTGTTCAGAGCAGAGCTCCCTGTCGGAGCGGCAGAGCGTGAAGTGAACTGAAAAATGTTCTGGCTAACGTTAGCTTTAGTACTCAGATCTTGTTCTTGAGTAGAAGTACCAGAGTGTAGGAATACTACATTACAGCAAGAGTACTGCATTCAAAAATGTTACTCAAGTAAAAGTATAAAGGTATTCTCATCAAAATATAGTGGAAATAGCGACAGTAAAGGTAGTCGTTGTGCAGAATGGTCCATTTCAGAATAATATATATGATGTGTTTTATAATGATTGATCATTAAAGTGTTCTCAAAGCTGGTGAAGGTGCAGCTAGTTTGAATGACTTTGTATACTGCAGGGTAGCTGGTGGACTTACTCCAGGTGGAACTAAAGTCTAATTTAACACTTGATTATATTTCACATAATTCATCCAGATCCGTAAAGTAACTAAAAGGTATGAAATACATGTAGCGGAGTAGAAATACACCATGTACCTCTGAACTGTAGAAGTAGAAGAATAAAGTAGCAACACATTTAAATACTCAAATAAAGTACAAGTATCTCAAAATAGTGCCCAAGTATAGTACCTGTTGAGTTTATGAACTTAGTTACACCAGTGGCTATACAGATAGAAAGACTAAGCCTTGCACAGAGGCATGAAAATACATTTATGAAAATGCTCAACAGTGCTGCCAGAATTATAAACTGACTGCTACAATTAAAATAAATGCTTTTATCTATTTCTATCAGATGTGACTCTTTGGCATTTCTGTTATTATTACCTGCTGCTTCAGTTGTTCTGCCTGTCAAAATCATCTGTTACTCCTCACACGAAGTGGATTAAGGCAAATATCCAAAAATTGTGTTTGGTGTGTGTGTGCGTGTGTGTGTGTTTGGTGTGTGTGTGTGTGTGTGTGTGTGTGTGTGTGTGTGTGTGTGTGTGTGTGTGTGTGTGTGTGTGTGTGTGTGTGTGTGTGTTTGGTGTGTGTGTTTGGTGTGTGTGTGTTTGGTGTGTGCGTGTGTGTTTGGTTGGGGGTAGCCTGAATGTCTTACAATTCTCTAGATGTTCCTCTTTGTGCCTTTAGGCCAGTGACCACCAACTGGCGGCCCGCGGGCCACACCCGGCCCGCCAGACATTCTCATCCCGCCCGCACGACGGGGGTGACTGTGGTGTTGGCGGAGTGGTTACTGCGTTCGCCCCCCACCCATTTCTTTGTTTACAACGTCTTGTGAGTAAGGTGCAGTACCGGAGTCCAACAGAGAGGCAGCAGCTGCGGGACAGTAGACTGCGTACTGTGAAACCTTCCCTCCCCTGAAGAAGAATTGATCTTTCGTTGTGAAGAGTCTGGTTAATGCGCTCCGCACCACAGCAGTAACCCGGCTGCGACAGAGAGGCTGGAGCTGCGGGACAGTAGCCTAGAAGCAGGGTTGGGTTGTAACGGAATACATAACAGCGTTACGTAATCAGAATACAAAAATCAAGTAGGCTAACTGTATTCAGCTGGCGTTACATTTGAAAAACGAGTAATCTGATTACAGTTACTTTCGTAAACCTGAAGTGAATACATTTTGGAATACTTATTGGAATTATTGGTGGAAAGGTTTCCTCACAAAATGTAATATTCATTACCGGCAGAACTGTGTGCACACTGCACAGCGCTGCAGCTTGTCTGTGAGCGAGAGAGAGATGCAGCGTGTCTGTGAGGCCCCGCCCCCGCACGCAGTGAGAGAGAGATCTCTTTTAAAATATATTGAAAGTTAGAAATGGAGATGGTTGGATTAAATGTGCAAGATAACGTTTATGTATCATTTCTTTATTGTCGAAATGATGACATTTCATAACGGGATGAAATCAAAGTGAATGGCCTGCTGCTGCTGAATGCATGGGGCAAGTGACTGGAAAAAGTTTTAAAAGTTATTACATCGTTTCAGATAATAAATAATAATGATAATTCATTCTATTTAGGGGCGCCTTTCAAAGCACCCAAGGACACCTTACAATTCATAACATATTCCAAGGAAAGGTTTTAAGACAGTACAAAGAATGCAGTCCGGATGATGTTTTTTATGTGGGGTGCAGATGAGAGGGAGCTGTCCAGAATGACACCAAGATATTGTGTTTGAGTTCTTGATAAGCCATGAAAACAGTAAAATAAGTGTCTCCTGTTCACCAAAACATACCCATCTGTTATGGAAAAAGAAAGTATTCCAAAAGTAATCTGAATACTATTTATAAAATTCTGGGCTATATACAAATCTCTGGCCCGCGATAGTGTCTATTGGTTACATTTCGGCCCATGGACAAATGTATTTGGTGATCCCCGCTTTAGGCCATAAAAGCCCCCAATGGTCGCTCTGTGGTCGGCTCAGGTTCTCTTCCCCTCCAGAGGACACACCTGTCTCTGACCTCGGGTGCAGAACTTTAGGAGCAGAGAAAGGGGGAGATTCCGTCCAAAAATGCAAACCTCTCCATGGGCAAAACAGCATCTTATCTAACTGTCCCTGACCTGCAATCACCCATCTTAAAAATATTGCAACATTATACTCCTTTAAAAATTGCTCAACTCATTTAAACACATTTATTATGTACACAATAAAACCTCAACAAGTATATTGATCCTGGCTTAACCAGCGACCTTTACTCTATTGTTCATAAGCTCAGTATTTGACAACTATTAGGATTGTAGTAATGTCTGTATAGACCAATTGTATTAGAAATAATTTGAAACAATTTAATAAAGAATGTTAAACTATATTTAAACTGTAATTGAACTTCAACGTATATCAATTATCTGATTCCAGTGGCCAGTTGGAACAGACAATCAACAAGGTTTTCATTTTGCAGCAACAGCGCAAAAGGTTTCAATTACTATGAGTATTATTACATTACATTACATTGCATGTAGCTGACGCTTTTATCCAAAGCGACTTACAATAAGTACATTCGACCTGGAAGACACAACCTTGAAGAAAACAGCATCATATAAGTACATCAGGTTTCATAGAGCCAAGTATTTCAAGTGCTACTCAACTGGCTATAGATAAGCCAGTCCTCATGTCTGAGTCTGGCTCTCTCTTATCCTCTTTGTTTCGGAAAGTGTTCAATACATTAAGTTTTGTTATTCATTATTACCATACAATACATAGATTAAGAATAAATGAAACAAATAATACAACATTGAGCTGTTTGAGCTTTTCATCTTTACATTATTTTTTTTTTTTTCTCAAGTCATTTACTTTTGGTGAGATAACTAAAGTTTAGTTCATTTTACCCTGGCTGTGGACCGATTTATTATTAGTTACAAAGCATGCACAAGACGGCGGGTAGACAAACAAACACGAAACAATTATACAAACAGACATGAACTCTCAACAATCGCCAGCGTGACAGAAAACTCTTCCGCTCAATTTAGTCCGAATTAGGGAGAGTCTCAGAGGGGGTAGGGAAATATCTGTTTAATTATGAGTTCCTTCTTACTCATATTCAGCAATTTATATATGACATTCCCAGACCACGTTTAACCACTTTCTTTAGTTCAAAAATGGCAATAATCGTGGAAACAATGACTATGTGCTGTTCCAATCTGTTGAAAAGCAATAACTAATTTATTCTCAAATCAACAACCACTATGCTAATTTAGTGGTGCTTTGCTTGTCCCGTATTCAGCAATTCATATATGACATTCCCAGACCACGTTTAACCACTTTCTTTAGTTCAAAAATGGCAATAATCGCGGAAACAATGACTATGTGCTGTTCCAATCTGTTGAAGAGCAATAACTAATTTATTCTCAAATCAACAACCACTATGCTAATTTAGTGGTGCTTTGCTCTTCCCGTCCGGCGAGCAGAGTCTTTTATTTATCCAGTACCCTGTCTTCCAACCACAGCCAAATTTAACAACTAATCAGTTATGAAACACAGCGCTATGCCACATTCTTGCGTACCACGCCCAATCGTTCTGTTTAGTTCCAAATCGATAAAATAGTGTGAGGAAAAGAATATGTAGCACTTTGTGCTCCTTCTTCTCTGCCTGCTGTTCCCCGCAGGGGGGGGGGGGGGAGAATTCACACACACCCCGCAGCAGCTGCAGGCAGATTTGAGCCGATTTCTGCTGTTAATTTAACCAGTTGACCACTGAGACCTCCAGAATTCGGCGATTTGTTTCAATACAAATCTATCACATTGCTTCTAATGCAGAAACTTCACTTTACTGATGCCCTTCTTTAAAGTCTCTCCGAACCCAAATTTGGTCACACCCCCAGATGTAAAGGGTAGAGAAACGAAACAATTGCAGCAGCTCAGTTTTTTTTTACAGGTAATTTTATGATACCGTCAACCACAGATACTCGCAAGCCAATCTCAAAATAGAAATGTACTTACCAGCCTCTGAAGATCTTTTGGTATCCTGTTCGTGACGCCAATTTGTAAGGGAAACTTCTGTTGCAATGGAAATCAGGAGCAGGAATTCTGAATGTCAAACACTGGGATTTATTAAGAGATCCAACGGCCGGGAGAGATTACACAGCATAGTCACACTTTCATGTGGGCAACCTTGCAATCTCTGAACACATAAGACAAAATACATGGTCTGTATATCCATAAGGCGTGGCCTATTTTCCCGCCTCTGGTAATCAATACCAGACCCTGGAACAAAACTGTTTGTATGGCAACCTCTCATGTGCCTATACCCCTCCCCCCACAGGAAAAGCAAAGGACCTTTTGACCTGTGTCTTCCTGAGAAATTACTTGAAGGAGACAAAGAGAGAAATCACTAAAAGTCTTCCATGCACAGATCTCATTAAATATTTCCTTCACAGAAAGTATCACTGAATGTTCACATAAATGTCCAAGAGAAAAATAAAATGTTTTCACTTCCTTATTATGGCCCACATAATAAATACATCACCTTAATCACCACCTTACAAGCATCTTATGGCACACTTTCTTTTACAGTTAGTGAGATGATTGGCACTCCATGGAGTCTACCATACAGGTGAATGCTGGAGTGTACCCACTTAGGTTCACTCTGATAGTCATTTAAATGTTCATCAGTCAGTCTTGTTCTGTATTTAGATTTAATTTCATTCATGTCAGAAAAAGCTGCTTCACAAAGGTCTGTAGAACCAAATAAAGCAGATATTTTCAGTGCTGCTTGGTGAATGTTCTTATAGTTTTCTGAGCCTACACGGCTCCAGACATGTTGTGAGTTTTGCTAAGACTAACGGCCCGTCCACATTACAGCTTAAAAAAAAGCTTGGAGCTGGGCGTGTCTGAAGCTCGACCAACAACCAATCACATGAATCTCCTGCCCCTGACACACAAGCAGAGGTTTGATTGGCTAGAGCTTGTACTGGCATATTATGTGATTGGCTGACGCTTCCACCGAAAGCTTCAGAAGCTTCAAAAGTTGAACATTGCTCAACTTTTGCAGCCTGAAACGCCAGGAAAGCTCCGCTTTGCTTCCCACAATGCAGTTCGGCAAAAAGTGACGTCACCCCATTCAAAGTGAATGGGCAGACGCGTTGGAAACCGTTTTTGAAGCTGTGGAAGCTGTAGTGTGGACGGGCCGTTAAGCTGAACATGATGTTGGAGATTTATAACCTCCATCTCCATCTCCACAGGATTGACACTGAACAGTTTAGCCTTCTTCTTCTTCTTCTTCTTCTTCTTCTTCTTCTTCTTCTTCTTCTTCTTCTTCTTCTTCTTCTTCTTCTTCTATGATCTTTCGTTGGGATATTTGTACTCTTTGCAAGTACGGTTAATACTTTTTCGTTAGTGTTTTTCCAATCTCTGCGGAGACAGGTTTTCATGTTTCTGAATTGTCCCACTCAGACACTAGTGTCCTTCCGGGTGAGGCACGAAGAGGGTTTTGATATGCTTTATGCGAGCTCAGGGAACGTAAAGTGTTTTGAGTGCGGGGAGTCGGGTCACAAACGTGTTGCATGTCCACAGAGACGGTATGCCGCTCAGCCGGGGCAGCCGAGCCTGGGCCAGCTGGGTGCTGTTGCACCCGCCAGGGCCCCGGGGGCTGCGGATGAAGTAGGGATGAATATCGTGAGAGATGAAACAGGGATTGTAGAGAGTGTGGTGAGTGTGAGAGGAAAACATGTGGAAACAGGTAAACGGGTGGGAGATGATGTAGCAGGACAGGTGAGGACCGGGGCTGTGGGACAGGTGGAGGCTGTTGGCACACAGCAGGAGCTGCCGTCTGGCTCTGGGCAGCAAAAAGAGCTTCAACAGGCTGCAGACAATAATGAGGTGACAGAGATGGACACAGACGGTGAGGGGGATTCTGACTGTGTTTCAGTTGCAGATAGTCTCTCTCAGAACGTAGAGATATATTCTTTGGAAGAGATTAATGTCTTTTTAGATGAGTCTTTTGGCAAGGCAGTGGAAGTGAGAGACTTTTTCCCTGATACTAACAAGTTTCTTCATACAGTGAGCACTCTTCAGAAAGTTGTAGGGTTAGACCTGCTGGATGAAAAGAAACGCTATCGTCTCAAGAAGCATGTAACTACTATGGAAGAAGTTACGAAAGGAAGCAAAAGAGGGAGGAAACTGAAAAGGTCTAAATAATTTCAACATGATCATGCAACACTCTCCTCTCTGCTGTATGTACCTGTCTGTTCTTTTTCTCTATCTCCTTCCTCTAATGCAGGCTTTAAGGGTTGCTTCTTTAAACATTAACAGGGGTAGAAGTGCACAGAAAAGAGCTTTAGTGTTAGAGGTCTTTACTCAGAAAAAATTAGACGCACAGTGATAGCCTGAATGAGACGGACTGGGGAATGTGGTGAGGGGTCAGTATGTACTCAGTCATGGCTCAAACCTTAGTGCTGGAGTAGCTGTTTTTTTCTCCCCCTCTCTAAATGTTAAGATTTTATCCAGCACAGAGATAGTGGCAGGTAGAGCCTTGATGGTGAAAGTGGAACTGTTAGAGTTATTTTTCACTTTTATTAATGTTTATGAACCCAATCAGGGCCCTGCCTGCCCCAGTGAGATGATAGTGAACTGTTCATGAACTTGTCATGAAAAGTTCATGAAATATTAGTGAACCATATTCATGAACAGCTCATAAACAGCTCATAACAAAGTTGATGAACTGTTCATGAAAGTGACATGAACATTAAATGGCACTAGGGCAGTTCATGAACTACTCATGAAACTCCTGTGCTGGAATGGTTCATGAACAATTCATGGAATATGGTTTTAGGCAGGTTCATGAACAATTCATGAAATGGAGTTTTCAGTGAGTGTGTAGGGATATTCAACCAAGAACATTTCAAGAATTGTTCATGAACATATCAAGAACTGTTCATACCCAGTCACTGAATATAATTCAATGGCTGGCTATGAACTGTTCATGAACTGTTCATGTACATGAACTGTTCATGAACCACTGACTGTGGGTGAATTGGCAACCATAGAAAACAACAATTATGTCAATCACAATGGAACTTTACTCAAATTAACAAACAAACATACATGTATACAGGTGGAGCACTACAATTAATCCTATCACTATTTGAAGCAGTTCTTGACACTCAGCTGCACAACATTTGTTGTTACGGGTCCCAAAGGCTTGGGTACCACAGCAACAATAAATGATGTCTGTAGAAAACAGAAAAGTGCAGCAGCAATAATTATACACAGGATCCGGTTGATCGTCTGGAATGCTTCTTATTCAAAATTCAAAGTACACAGTTACATTCAAATAGCTGAACTTTACAAACATCACATTTCTCCATTTAAGTTATCTGTCTGTCACAGTCAATTACTGTATCTCAAGGAGAAATTCAACATAGTCAATATAAATTATTACATTACATTGCATTTAGCTGACGCTTTTATCCAAAGCGACTTACAATAAGTGCGTTCGACCAACAAAATACAAACTTGAAGAAAACAGAATCATATAAGTACATCAGGTTTCATAGAGCAAAAACATTTCAAGTGCTACTCAACTGGCTTTAGGTAAGCCAGTCCATAAGTGCTTTGTTAATAGTTCTATTGCTCGAAGTGGAGTCGAAAGAGATGAGTTTTCAGTCTGCGCCGGAAGGTGTGTAAGCTATCTGCTGTCCTGATGTCAATGGGGAGCTCATTCCACCATTTTGGAGCCAGGATAGCAAACCCATGTGTTTTTGCTGATGGGAACTTGGGTCCCCTTCGCAGCGAGGGTGCAGCGAGCCGTTTGGTTGATGCAGAGCGGAGTGCACGTGCTGGGGTGTACGATTAACCATGTCCTGGATGTAGGAAGGGCCAGATCCATTCGCAGCATGGTACGCAAGTACCATTGTCTTGAAGTGGATTCTAGCAGTTACCGGAAGCCAGTGGAGGGAGCGGAGGAGCGGCGTGGTGTGGGAGAATTTAGGAAGGTTGAAGACCAGACGAGCCGCTGCATTCTGGATGAGCTGCAGGTCGGATGGCACATGTAGGTAGACCAGCCAGGAGGGAGTTGCAGTAGTTTAGGCGTGAGATGATGAGAGCCTGGACCAGAACCTACGTCGCTTTCTGGGTCAGCTGGGGACGCATCCTCCTGATGTTGTAAAGCGTGTATCTGCAGCAGCGGGTTGTAGCAGCGATGTTTGCAGTGAAGGACAGGTTGTTATCTATAAACACATAACGCTATCAAATAATACTTTCTATCAATATATCTATCTTTACCAAATATAACATATTATGGAGATCACAAAAATACACTGTCAATGTTAATAAACAAAAAACAAGGCAATGTGCCTGCAAGACTGCACTCAGGTAAACAAAACATATTACCCGTGCGCAGCAGCTAACCTGCCTGCGAGCCTTCGCTCAGGTCACATTTACCCAGGTGCGGCTGAAGCCCGCGAAAATGGCATCTATTGTTGCCGACAGTTTAGTATTTTTAAAATACCGTTACTATGTCAAACATGCTCAAAACCTTCTGACACACTCACTGATCATTTTCATTATGTACTGACCTGTAGAAAACAGAAAAGTGGAGCAGCAATAATTATACACAGGATCCGGTTGATCGTCTGGATTGCTTCTGAGGAGGGGGCGGAAGTGTCCCCCCTAAAATAACCCAGATGTCACCGCTCACCTGCCAAAGGTTCCACCTTGGCGCTACTTACTCGTACTGCTTCTCAAACAGTACAGATAAACCATAAAATGATATGAATGTCACCAAAATAAATACAGATAATGTTCAGTTTCAAATTCACTATTGTTTTGTTTTAAGATTAAAAGTTTTAAAAAAGAAAGAAATATTCAAATAGTAGATGAATATTCAAGAGGTCTTTAAAAACATCACACTGATCATCAAAAGTTCATAAAATGCTCATGAATATTCACAAATATTCTGAACTTGCCACAATCATCCAAAATTCATGAAATGCTCATAGTCATGAAAAGTTCATGAAATACTCATGCACACTTTTTGGGGTTTTAATTATAATGTTGTGATTGGCTGGATCATGAAAAGTTCATAAATTGCTCATAAAAGTCTGTCATGAGCAAAACAGGAACTTTATATGAATGAACAATGTTCATAAACATTTCATGAACTGCTCTTTAAAATGGTTCATGAGCATTTTAAGAATTTTGGTTCATGAACATGACAAGTGAGTCATAATGAGTTGTTCATGAATGTTTCATGAGTGCTCATGAACAGCTCATAAAGTCATGAACTCCATCTCGCAGGGGTGTGTATCTGTTTTTCAGTTATTAAAAGACAAGCTAGACACTAGTGTACAGGGGGAGTGTGTTATACTGGGGGGGGGCTGGAACATTTGCACTAATGTCTCTTTAGACAGAATAGGACGGGAGCCGCATCCTCAGTCATCCCTTTTACTGTCACAGGTGATAAGAGAGGCTGACTTAGTGGAAGTGTGGAGGATGAAACACAAAATGGACATTTTTCCCACTCATAAAAAAGGCGTATTCGTCGTTTGACTGCATGTGCCG
The DNA here is from genome assembly GCF_902827115.2 of Pseudochaenichthys georgianus. Classification (NCBI taxonomy): domain Eukaryota; kingdom Metazoa; phylum Chordata; class Actinopteri; order Perciformes; family Channichthyidae; genus Pseudochaenichthys; species Pseudochaenichthys georgianus. The sequence goes on from NC_047524.1 coordinate 26,795,251, forward strand.
AACCGTGACGTCCGAACCGTGACGGTTTGGAACGGATACGGATACCGTTACACCCCTAATAGCTAGGGATTTACAGAATGGTAAGATTTCACTTTGTGTCCACTTAATTGCATTTTGTAGTTTTCCTTGCCTCGTCCTTCACCCCTTCTCGCCTTGATTGCATGCTGTGTCCCACTTTCTTTATTTTTCAAAAAGACATCCTTCACCACTTTGATCCTGCTTTTGCAGTTATATGTTCTACCACTTTAGCCAGCAGCTCTCTGAAACCTGTCTCTTTTCAAGCTATACTCTCAATTATTCAAAGAAAAGCGCGTACTCACCTCGCTCAAACGCAAGGTCAGCAGGTCAACAACAGCAACAAACAGCATGCTAAGAAATGGTAGGGATTGCGTTTTTGAGCCTGTTTTTCAGGTCTCAGGCTCGAAAATGACATTCCCAGAACAATTGACTATATATTCACTTCTAAAAGGGGTAAATTAATAATCTTTTTTCTCAAAGCAATGATAAACCTGTGAGTTGGATGTAGAGAAGTCAGAATCAATATAGAATTTTTTTATTTTAAAGTAAATTCAGATTGAACATTGAAATTGAAATTATAGTGTACGTCCAAAAAGAAAACATTACTTATAGTGAAAACCACCCTTGAATGATGGGATAGTAGACTAAAAGCTTTAGGAATCCAAACTATAACATATAATAAGTACCCTGTATCAAGATTGATGCAAAACAAGTGACATTTTACCTTTTTAGAGAGGTTTAGCAAAAAAAATACCACTTCTGGGGTCATTTGGGTGAATTTTCCATATCTCTGGCCCCCCTCGGTCGATTTTGATGATTAAGACCTCTTTTTAACCGTTAGAGCCAATAGAATCGAGGGGAAGTTCCTAAAATCCATCTAAACATTACCATTGGTGAATGCATGCCAACACGCCTAAAACTGGAAGCTGTGTTGTAGTCCTCCCACACTCTATATGAACACAACAACAAATCTCAGTTTTTGACAAATGGAATGATGGATTATCAGTAGGGCTGTCAGTCGATTAAAATATGTAATCGCGATTCATCGCATGATTGTCCATAGTTAATCGTGATTAATCGCAAATTAGTCACACATTTTTTATCTGTTCTAAATGTTCCTTAGAGGAATATTTTTCAAGTTTTTAATACTCTTATCAACATATGAGTGGACAAATTTGCTTTATGCAATTGTTTATCATTTGAACAATGACAAATATTCTCATGAATATTAAACACAACAACCTCTGAACATTACAAATATTCGCCTCAATTCAACCTGGAACCTCTCTCATACAATAATACAATACAAAGTGTGTGTGTGTGTGTGTGTGTGTGTGTGTGTGTGTGTGTGTGTGTGTGTGTGTGTGTGTGTGTGTGTGTGTGTGTGTGTGTGTGTGTGTGTGTGTGTGTGTGTGTTGTAGGAGCAAACACAGTAGTGGTGGCTTAAAGCCCAGCTCTGCTCCGCGCCGTCCGTTAGATGAGCCTGGTCAGATTAATAAGAGAAGGAGTTCAAAACACCGGCATAAAAGTTATAACAATAATCTGATTTTAATGGTAAAGAAACACCAATACAATTTTACAGAGTACTCTGGACTCCGAGTTCTACTGCCGTGCGATACAGGTATCGGGACCAGCCAGTCAGAAACAGGGGGCATTGTGCATGAATAAACAACAGTATATATGGACATATTTGGGGCGGAGAGTCACTGCTTATCTTCCACCGGACTCTACTCCTTTAATTTCCCAGGGAAGGTTTCATACAAACTATTCTTTCTCAAACAATCAAACATTGTACACAGATATATTAGTATCAAACATTGTACACAGATATATTAGTATCAAACATTGTACACAGATATATTGGTGCTTGAGATTATATTGGCCCCAAAAAGAACCTTGAAGGACATGTGTATGTGTTTGGTAAGAGGAAGTGTATGTGTGTGTGACAGGGTGTCTGGGAAAGTGTATGTGTGTGTGTTGATATCTTGGTCAGGGAGTGTATTGTGTGTGTGTCAGGGTGTCTGGGAAAGTGTATGTGTGTGTGTGTTGATATCTTGGTCAGGGAGTGTATTGTGTGTGTGTCAGGGTGTCTGGGAAAGTGTATGTAAGAAGGTTTATATATATAGGATTACTTTAAAACAGTCCCAAATAATACATGTTCACTTCAATACAGTTCAAGATAATATCTGTTTACTTTAATACAGTTTAGAATAATATCCGTTTGCTTTAATCCCTTTTTTGATCTCACCTTCAGAGATCAATTTATACACAGCATTTGGAACATAACCACTGTCATTCTTTTCTACTGTCTGTTCCCCAACATTTATATAAATCCATCAGAAGCTGGGATTTAGAGCACTTTAAACCTTTAGGAACAGTCCACCATAACAATTTCTTATGACAGTGGAGGGAGACCAAAATATGTTTAAAAAATTGTCCTCCTCCGACGGGTAAGCCAAAAAGGGCCCTTGGTACGAAGGGGAAGGGGCAGCTTCTCCCCCAAAAAATGGGTTATTAAACAAAGTTCCTCAAAAAATGGGATATTGAAACAAAGTTCCTCAAAAAATGGGGTATTAGAACAAACTCCACACCGGCTATATCCACCTGTTTCAGCGGAGAGTGGAGTCCCCTGGGCCGTCCTGGCTTGCCGTGTCTTTGTCCCCCCGATCCGCTGACGGCGGCTTCTGGGCTGCCTGCTAGAGAGATGTCTTTCGGATCCTCCTCCTCCGGCCCGCTGATGGCGGCTTCCGGGTCGATGCTGGAGAGATGTCTTCACGATCCTCCTTCTCCGGCCCGCTGATGGCGGCTTCCGGGTCGATGCTGGAGAGATGTCTTCACGATTCTCCTTCTCCGGCCCGTTGATGGCGCCTCCCGAGTCGACTGCTGGAGAGATGTCCTCACGATCCTCCTCCTTCGGTCCACTGATGGCTGCTTCCGAGTCGACCTCCTCTGCGAGGGCCACGTCCGTCCTCATGTCGTCCCCGGTCCTAGCAGGTGGTTTCCCCGCCGCACACTGTCACCAGCTGTCCCCCTTTCCTCCTATGCGGCTGGCATGAGAGGTCCGCTGGGTCACTCGGTCGGGGCCGGAGAGCCTGGGGTTGAGCCACTTTGTCCTGATGACCTTCAGCCAGACGAACTCCGCTGTGTCGGCCTCCTGGGTCCCCCTTTTGGCGCCAGCAACCTGTGTGGAGAAATCTGATACAAATCCCTCAAGCCTACGCTCAGGGCTCCTGGGCCCTCAGCTTTTTGATCCCCCACTGCGTATGAATACATAATTCCAACAAACTGTCATCAAATGTCTTTCTATTATGAATTTAGATGAAATGTATATCCCCATAATGACCTAAACAATAAAGTCTATGGCTTTTACTTCTTTACCAGGCTAGTAAATTAAATTAAATTCTGTCTCATTACATTACTATATTTTAGCTTAACTGTAATATGTTCTTTCTACATTTCAAACCTCAGTTACTTTAATACCTGTTGAAATATTACAAAATGGTTTCATTATCACAGGTCAACTTCTTCAGTATTCCATTCTGGACTTACATCTCCCACAGTAGCCCCTTGGCCACTGATTCTGCATCTGTGTTACCTGTTATAACTCAATCAATATTAGAAACATGTCAACATCCATCAAACAGTATCTTATCCCCAGATATAGAGCAGGTTCATTCTAAAACTGTCAATCAATGGTCAGATTGAAAAATGTATATTGTGAAGTTTACACTCCCCCTTTTTACACATGAACTCATGTGTAACAAAATCCTGTATGAGAAGAAAACCTTCAGGTCATAATGGTTTATAAGAAAATACCAAACATTATTCACAAATTTACATCCATCATTTTCCACAGTAAACACTTCAGTGAAATTAAGTGTTTCTCTCCATCTTTCAGTCCTAAAAGAAACAGAATCTTCATGTTTTAGTTTGAGTTTCACATTCTGCAAATTTCCACCTCCTGTGGGAGTGAAATATCATCAAGTAGATTAGAAACGGGTCACCAATGCGGTTTTCCAATTCTGTGGAATTGTAGGAAACCTCTCATTTCCCACAGAGCCCCAGAAATAATGTGTAAATCCAAAAGCATGCTTGATTAGTCATTGTTTTAAATCATGCAGTTGCACTGATCACATGCAGACATACACTCACATTCACACTGTCAGGTTGTAAAGTCAAGTTTGTTCAGGTTCACCCCAGAGTCAGTCATTGACAGTGCCTTCTCAAGTTACACTGTCGGTCAGGGTCAAGGGTCAGTTGGTCTCAGTATTTTTGGCCATGTGTCGTGCTCTGCAGAGACTTTGACATGTCAGCATAGGCCAGTATCCTTTGTCCACAAAAATCCATCATATATGGAGCGCCATCATTCACGATTACAACTATAATTTTCCAGATATCTCTAACTTTTCATTGGGACAGCTGCTTCCCACATTTCCTGCAACTTGGTACAAAACACACTTCCTTATAGTACTACTACTGCAGTTCATTAACACCTAATCTAAATTAAAATGTCTAATAGATTTATTTCAGAAACTTGTGCATATAATTATTTTCTTGAGTCAAAACATTATCAGGATCTGTAAAGCTCTGCTATGTATTTGATAACTCATTATATTAATTTATCTTCAATTCTGGTGCACTTAAAGAACAATGTTAAACTCTTTAACAGTGCGTGGAACCTTGGGTGTCCGAACATGCAACATGCAACAATGCAACATTACTCCCTACTTTATCAAGGATTTAAAAACAGAAGTCATTTCGTATGTCCATCCGAAAGCCCTCCTATGGTAATAACTATGCCACAATGGTGAAACCAGTACCTCAAATTGAAATACTATATTTTGTTTAGAACTAGCTTTCCCTTCAACATGACCTATATAAAGAAATATTTGTCTGATCTTATAGAGCTGTTACTAAAACTCTCCCTTTGAACTGATCAATACTGTAACAAATTAAAACACTACCAAATTCAAACATGAATAAAAACTCTAAAAGAATAATTTGTAAACATGATGAAAAGATTGAAGAATATGGTTCTACTCTGTACTCCTAACTCCCAAACACCCACTAATTAAAGTGTAGTGCATACTTCCATCATGCCCCCCCCCCTTTTTCCATCAGTGTGTTTTAGGATGATTTTTAATAGTTTTCCTCTTTACCGCTATTTTTAATTTTCCAATTGATTAATTCATGGTTAATACATCTTCTTATCTTCACTTATTTATCAAGTCAATTCAAGTTCTTTAAATGTGGTTCTTTAAAATACATTAGTAGATACCTTGTGGAGTATTCACACTAACTAATCCCCTCTAGGATATGAAATCCGTTCATCTTTAAGCAGATACTATTTCCTTATTTATCTTTTGTTCATGATAACAATGGTATAACAACCACAAGTTTTACCCATAGCTAGTTTCTATAACAAGATTATTATGTGTGACATAATAATCAGATGTCTTGTTTGCTAACCAAGAATATTAAACTTTAATCTTTTCAGTATTCCAGACCATCATTTAAACAAGCAGCCTCTTATCTAAACACTAAGCATTAAGGTTTCTACACCACCCCCTGGGAAACTCTTGCACAATTATGTTGTAAAATCATTGCATCATTCCTTCAGAGTCTGAAAAATCTTAGACAAGCATGTCTCAAGATCTTGTCATAATGAGCACAGTCAGTGATGCAGCTGTAGTCAATGGCAGGGTCCCCAAAAAAGCTAGGACCGGCCCTGGTCAGTCACTGGGCTTCAAGGAAACTCTCCCTGGCATTGGGATGAGGGAAGGAATCACTTGGCAGACACACGTTGTCCTCTGTACAGCAGAAATCCCCCAAAACCGCAGTACCTCTTCACACCACTGTTGCCTTGACAACGAGGCACAAACAAAATGTCAATATCTCCTCAGAGATGCGTTCTTTGCACACTTCTTCTGTTTGCAGTGAGCAACTCTTCACCAACACACTGATTCAGAGAACCCAAAAGGTGGTGCAGAACTATCCAATGCTGCTGTAATCACATTCAGCTACTGAGAAAAACTCAATTTAAATCTATCCCAACAGGTTACAAAATAAAACAGCTGAGGTCAGGAATGCTGAAACATGTGAATGTTAAAACAAACTAATGATAGTAGTCTGCCTATTCTATATTACTTCAGTTCTAAGTTAATAGGCAAAACAAAGACACCCTCCTTAACCACTATACTAATCTTTTATCTACTTGGTTAATTCTATTCATTTTCAAATTGTTTATCTAAGTTGTGTTACAAGCATGGTGAGGTTGTAACATAATACACAAATAACTGTATTCAATCCGCGCCGTATTTGAAAACTGTATTGAATTAAAATCAATGTTTAAAGGTGGGGTAGGTAAGTTCCAGAAACCGGCTCGAGATACACTTAAAAAAAAGTCTATAAAAAAAAAATTCATCTGTAGATTGGATGGCCTACCTGCCTGTCACAAGTAAATCAGATGTATACAAGATAATACACATCAAGATAAACTCCAGATAATGTGCAGCAGCACATTAGGAGTTAACAGCACTATATTGCCCAGGGGGATGTAGCATTTTGACAGTTTGACAATTGAAAGTAGGAGGATGAATTAATGATTTGTTAACTTTAGGATGAATAGACCAGATCACAGGGATGGAGCTGAATACTTTCTAAGATTTATGTCTGAACTCAACCTGAAGTAACGAGTCATTTTCTTATGTCTAAATTCTGCATTTATGTATCCATTAATTTTATATTTCCTTCCTTCCTGCCCGCCATCAATCCCCTTCTTATTTCTCCATCTTTTCATCCCTTTATTTGTTTACATATATCCTTGTTTTTGCAGTGAAAGATACCCAGTTTGTTACGGCCGGAAAATAAATGTCCTTCGTTACACACACACACACGTTCATTCTAACACACACTCTTTCACAGCTAATAACATAATCTGTCAGACACAATTCCACCGACCCCTTTCTAGCTCCCACCACTAACATACATACAGTAAATAGAAGTCAACAGGAGTAGCCAAGCCATGGCTTCCCCCGTGGGCCTCTCATTCCTCTAACCACAGCACCGCAGACTTTATTAGCTGTCAACCTGTCATTGACGCCATGACAAAAGGTTTCTTTCTAGCAGGTAAAATCCACATTGATGCTCCTGTTTGCCTCCCCACCCAAAGCACCCACGGAGAGTAAAGGCAGAAGTATATTAAAAACTAAATCAAAGTGCAGACCAACACAGTGTGAGCATAATATCCTCACTGAGTTTTATCACGGTGTGATAAGATAATTAGCTCTAAAGCTGAACATTTGACATCCGATTTTTGGAAATCTTCAAAACATTTTGATGTTTTAGATTTGGTTTACCAAAGTCTTAGGTTCATAAAAGTAGTGTAATATATGAGTTACACTGTCTAAAAGGAAAATGTGTACATTTGAATTTTGAGTCAAATAGCTGTCTATCACTTTACTTTCACCACAGGACTGAGGAACATCAGGACTGATTCATGACTTCATATTACATATACATACCATGGTGAATGTGATGTGCACAAATACAAATTGAGCCTTATGATTTTTTTTTTCAACCAAAAATGTATTATAATATGCACAAACTACAGACACTCTGTACCAACACATACAAGTAGACTGCAAAGCAGACGGTAAAGGTAAAAAAATACAAATGGACTGACTTGACTGTAGAGGGTTTTTATAACAATATATGGCCAGGGCCGGCCCTAACCAATTTGCTGCCCTAGGCAAGATTTTGGCTGGCGCCTGGAGGAAGTCTGTAAGCGAGGACCCTTCATCTTCACTGAGACCTCGAGGAATCACACTCTGTACTTACGGGAAGTTTTCCAGAAATCTGATGGCAGGTTAATGGGGAAGACGGACATGTAAAGCCTTTTTCTAAGACACATTTAACGCACACACACCACTAAAGACTCAAAACAAAGGGTGCCCTAGTGCTGCAATTTATTTTGTTTACCCGACACCTGTGTACACTTATTATGTCAATCTCTCAGCACACACACTGACAATCAGGGTGTTCTAAGGTGATCTATCACGTGATTATACTCGTGTGTGTGTGTGTGTGTGTGTGTGTGTGTTACGTGCTTGTGTTGCTTTTCTCTGTTTCTCTGCTGCGCAGGGACACCTGGTCCACCCCTTGCTCCGCCTCCTAATGACATTCAGCTGGGGACTTTAGAAGGAGAAGCTGGAGGAGAAGTATGGGCATATGTTCCTGGAGCAAATCGGAAAATACTTGGAGTTATCAGTGGAGTTCCCATATAAATCGGCATAGAAGAGCTCAAGAAATAAATTAAAGGGGGGAAAGTGTCTGTAGTTAAGCGTCTTCCTACTAGGTATCAGGGTAAGATAGTGGATAGTTTGTCTGTTCTTCTTCAGTTTGAAGAAACAATTCAACAGAAGATAATGATCGGTTGCATGAGCTTTCCAGTAAGAGAATTCATCCCTAAACCTCTGCGGTGCTTTAAATGCCAAAGGTTTGGGCATGTGGCAGACAAGTGCAAAGCAACTAAGCCCAGGTGTCCAACATGTGCGGGGGAACATGAATATGGTAGTTGTGCTGCAGGTGCTAAGGTAATATGTTGTAACTGTGGTGGGGAACATAGTGCTGCGTATCAGGGCTGCGAAGTGCAGAACAAGGCCAAGGAGGTGCAGAGATACAAAGTGCAAAATAAAGTCTCATATGCTGAAGCAACAGAAAAGGTTTCACTAAACATAGACAGGAAATCCCAAGTAGCAGCAAGTATATTCTCTTCAAAAGATTTTCCCAAACTCCCACAGGCAAAGGAAAGCTCCACAAAGTGTTCACATACATGTGTGATAGGAGAGGATGCATTGATTGTGAATAAGTACACATTTGTGGCCTTTATTGGAAAAGTGGTGAATGTTGCTTTGCAACAAACAAAAAAGAGGTCAAGACTGAAAACAATAGTGGAAGCAGCAGGTGCATTTTTGGGGATAAAGGATATAACCGTTAAAATGATGCATGATATGCTAGCCCCCAATAATGATGATTCACAGATTAGTGAATAGATGAATGGTTTTTCTCATTCTGCAGTGGAATGCTAGAAGCCTTATTGCAAATGGACAAGAATTCAAGACCTATATATATCAGTTAAAAGAAAAACCAGACGTTATTTGTATTCAAGAAACATGGCTGAAGACTCATTTGGACTTCATAATTGGGGGATATACTGCTATAAGACAAGATAGAAATGATGGCCAGGGAGGGGGATGTGCAATCTTTATCAGAGAAGTAATGTCTTATAGTAGGCTAACATTTAAGAACAGTCATGATTTAGAAATAGTGGGTGTAGAAGTTTGGATTAATAAAAGGAAAATTAGTGTCCTGAATTTTTATAATCCATGTAATAAACTCAAAATAGAAGAATTAGACAGTCTTTGCCAAGGAAATGAAATAATATGGTGTGGTGATTTTAATGCACATAATACAATGTGGGGAGGGAGATCAACAGATTACAACGGACAGGTGGTGGAGGACTTAATGGAGGCAAAGAAATTAGTTTGTTTAAATAATGGGCAAGGTACAAGACTCAATTTTAGAGATGGAACAGAGTCTGCGATCGACCTAACTCTTGTAACAAGTGAATTAGCTTCGGGTAGCAGTTGGGAAGTATTGGCAAATAACAGTATTGGGAGTGATCATCTTCCGATTATAATCAAGTTTGATATAAGTAATGTGGTTGAGCTAGATGGTATCATGAGATGGACCTTTTCTAGAGCAAATTGGGAGATGTTTGCTACATTGTGTGATAATGAATTTGATCAGATTGATATGGCAGGAAGTATTGATGAAATAAATGAGCAATTTATTTCAAATATAATTAAAAGCGCTAATCAAACTATTGGGAATAAAACTGGTAAACTTGGTAAATGTGTTAAGATGGTACCGTGGTGGAACAAAGAATGTAATGATGCAATTCGAAACAAAATCAGGCTGTTTGGACAACACACTCTCACTCCCTAAGCGTCCAATAGCGACGTTTGGTCAGTGTCCGTGGCGTCCAATTGTGACGCTCCTAGGCTCCTTCAGCGTCATAAAGGGACACAAATAGCTTTCAACTGATTGCAATGTATTCCCATCTGCGTCGGGATTTGACGCTCATGGAAGCACGGCATTCGTTTATGTCGGCTGCCCTTAAAGGTAATGTGAGCGTCCATTCCCAGGAGTAAAGGATGGCAGAAGACACTACACTACCCAGAATCCCCAGCTATCGTTTGGACTACACCATGTGCTCTTGACAAACCCCGTGATAGTCCTCAAGCTCTGTGATTGGAGAGTGTGCTCCGAGGGTTAAGCCGATTCTCGAACAGCACTTGAAATGGGATGGAACCACGGCAGACTGTCCAAAACTGGATTTGAACGGGTCCACCGCGTCCCCCCTCTCCCACCCCCACCCCATCCCCAGAACTACACATGCTGGCTATTCTGTTTCGCAACATGTTCTCTATGGGCACGTCTCAACTGGGAGTTGTAGTTTTAAAAGACGTTTTCGTATTTCCCATAATAAGAAGTTGCCAGTATTAAACTGTGTACATCCCTGGAGGTTTAGGGGACAGGAAACACTCACATTTAAAACATATAATTAATAAATGGTGCCCATTATGGGCAGTATTAATATATATACCCACATGCCAGCTAAGGTCAGAAGAGCTTTATTTAACAGCTGGTCTTATGTGTGTGACCCCTGTGATAACATTACATTACATTAATTGATAAGCCTGGAACATGCACTTGTCAAGGTTCAGAGGCACATTTTGCAAATATGGCAGTAGCCATCAATCAGCTTAAGATAAGATATACTTTATTGATCCCAAGTTGGAACATTTGCGTTACATCAGCATGTGTAACAGTTAAATATGCAGTTGTGTTTATTTGAAAATCATTTAGTATAATCACATAAATTCTGTGTTTTATATTCAACAATTCTGTGTTCTTTATTTATTGATTGTTCAATACCTGACAAGGCCGGAGATGAAATATCTACATACATCTCATAAGAGTATAATACATTATGTATAATATCAGTTAAAATAAATGCTTCAACATAGTTAACATTGCTGGAGGTATGCACACATATTGATAGATGTCTTGTAATGCACTATTGAGGAACCTGCAACCCAAGTTTTTCATTCAGTGCAGAACTACACCACAGTTGTGTAGGCCTATATGATATGTCAATAAACCTTAGAAAATCTTGAAATCTTGAAAGGGATGTGTAAAATAGTCATTACATACAGTCTTTAATTAACAATTAGTAGAGAATAACGAGTAATGAATATACTTTATAGGGATCGTATTAATATCTAATATTAAAAATATTGAAATTCAATAACATGCTTTAACCACCAGGTGTCCCTTTATATCAACTGTGCACCTTTATGGTGTAAATACAGCCTATCTACCAACTGGATCAAATATAAAAGTGAGCCGAATTAGTGTTGATACTGCAAGGAGACGTATTGTGTGAAAAGAAATGTAAGATGTTGTTTAATGGCTGATATATTTATGATCCACGTCACGTTATCAGTTCCTCATGTTTGTCTTCTCATCAGGGCTCTATAAATACAGAACTACGGCAGATATGTAATATGTAATGCAGCCGAACCGTGTATTACAATGTCGTTATGTGATGACTTTCAAAGAGAAAAGCAAGCACACTCGGAATAAGGTATTATTATTATTTTGGTCTGTTTCCGGTATTTGTTAATGACGATGTGCTCTGAGATGTGAGCCTGGAATTGCACAGGGGGGAAATAACGTATCTTTAGATGCGGATTTTGTTAAACTAATATGTTTAGGCTGTGGACCAACACTATACATTGACGGGGAAGGGGGTAGCAATAAAGATAACACCATTAAACAGTTACACAACATAACAGAAATAATATCGATAGCAGCGTCCCTAGCAACCACCTTGGTAACAATGAAAACGTCGCGATTTCCTGAAGTAATCTTCGTAATAACTAGCAAACTAAAGATCATGTACATCCACTGCACACATAATCTGAAATAACAACTCATATTTCTCGCATCAAATGACATCAAAACGCATTTTAATGGCCAAACTAACTTTAAAATAGGCATTTTACACCCAGAATAAAACGAATTTCGGCCATGTTTTATTTTTCTACAGGGAGAAATTTGAAGATCACGTGACATAGACGCCAGCCATCGGAATGAATGGTGAAAAAAACGGGGTTTGTCAAACAGAACACATGGTGTAGGCCAAATGATAGCTGGGGATTCTGGGTAGCGTAGTGTCTTCTGCCATCCTTTACTCAGAAAACATATTTGTTTCTCCGAATCGAAGGGGAAAAATACAAAAGCATTGCACACAATTTAAACTAATCAATGTTGTGTAATTAACAAGGATAATCTGGTGTTTTTTAGTCGATGAGTAGTGCAGATATCACTGTAAAATCAATCGACAGTAAGAGGAGTACTTACTTCCGGGTGTAAAATTCTCCGTTATCCAATGGGAATGGATGCTCACATTGCCTTTAAGGGCAGCCGGCATAAACGAATGCCGTGCTTCCATGAGCGTCAAATCCCGACGCAGATGGGAATACATTGCAATCAGTTGAAAGCTATTTGCGTCCCTTTATGACGCTGTAGGAGCCTAGGAGCGTCACAATTGGACGCCACGGACACTGACCAAACGTCGCTATTGGACGCTTAGGGAGTGAGAGTGTGTTGGTTTGGAAAGCTAAGAAAGACACATTCATTACCACAATTTATTAGAATATAAAAAGGCACAGGCTCAGGTAAGGAACATTGTTAAAAGAGCAAAAAGGGAGTGTTGGAGAGGATTCTGTTCAAGTATTGGGAGAACTACACCATTAGATACAGTATGGGGAATGGTTAAGAAGATGAGGGGAATAAGACAGCAGAGTAACCTGCCAGTGTTAGAGAATGGAGGGGAAATTGCCACTGGTGCTATGGAGAAGGCAGAAATTATAGCTAACAATTTTGTCAAAGTTCATTCTTCGGAACATTTGACAGAAGAAGACAAGATCAGGAGGCAGGAAGTGTTAGATGAACATCCTAATGTATATGAAGAAAGACATTCGTCGCAGTGTGTTGTAAATATACCTTTTTCTATTCAAGAGTTGAGAAGAGCATTAAGTAAGTGTAAAATGACTGCTCCTGGGAAAGATAATGTATGCAATATAATGTTGACCAAATTAAGTGATTTTGCATTAGGAAAGCTGCTGGAGATGTACAATAAGATTTGGGAGAAAGGGAAGCTGACAATAATATGGAAAGAGTCTGTCATTATTCCTATTAGAAAACCTGGGAAAGATCCAACCAGTCCAGGCAGTTATAGACCTAGAGCTCTGACATCGCACTTGTGTAAAGTTATGGAAATAATGATAACAGAAAGGCTGACATACTACATTAAGAAAAATGAACTAATGACTCCTTATCAGAGTGGGTTTAGAAGAGGGCGGAGTACTTTAGATCCACTGCTGTGCATGGAGTCTGAAGTCAGGAAAGCACAAGCGAATAAGGAGTGTGTTGTAGCTGTATTCTTTGATGTGGAAAAAGCTTACGATATGATGTCGAAGGAAGGATTATTAATAAAACTGGACATTATGGGTCTGGGAGGTAATGTATATAATTGGATTATGGATGTTTTGTTTGGCCGTGCCATCAGAGTCAGTAGTAGTAACCATGTACCTTTCGTCAAAAAAGTGACAGGTAGCGTGACTGTTCACACCTCTCCCTACTTATGCAAATGAGCTAAGTCCCGCCCCCCATTGCGAGACCCTTTGATGTGTTGATTAGGGCAGTCTCTTTGAAGTTCGGTTGTCTGGCCCCTGTCCCCTCACACCCCTTTGTAGTCTAGTCCTTTGATGTGTGTTATCAGGTAGGTGTGAAATGCCCCCCTGTGTAGTGCCTTTGTTGTTTAGTTCTTTGATGTGTTGATTAGGGCAGTCTCTTTGAAGTTATGTTGTCTGGCCCCTGTCCCCTCACACCCCTTTGTAGTCTAGTCATTTGATGTGTGTTATAACAGGTAGGTGTGAAAAGCCCCCCTGTGTAGTGCCTTTTGTTGTCTAATTATTTGATGTGTTGATTAAGGCAGACTCTTTGAAGTTATGTTGTCTGGCCCCTGCCCCTCAGAACACTTTGCTGTCTAATCTAATTAGCCTTTGATGTTTGCCCTTTGATGTGAGGTGCTATAATAGGCAAGTGTGATTTCACACTGGTGAAAGCCTTTGATGTTAATCTAGGTGTCTCTTTGAAGTTATGCGTGAGACTGTCTACCCGCCCCCTCCCAGCCTCCCCCCTTTAGATTAGGTCAATTAGATGAAGATAGAAATACACTTAAACTAAATTAAAAAAGACAGTCATTTACACTTACCAAGTCACCTTTCAAAAAAGAAAAATGGCAAGAGACGCCTCGAATTGGGTTTAATCAGCCTGTGACAACTTACCGCCACCCGTCCGGAGCGCCAGTCAAGAAACGAATGCAGCAGCAGTGCGGGGTTCAGAGTACAGCCGAAAGATCTGTGCGCAAACTTATCTCGCGCCCTCTTTCTGGTCATGTGAGCGTGCATGTGTGTTGGAGGAGGGGCTCTGTAAGGAAGTCTGAAGGAAGTGGCAGATTCTCCCCCGGTTTGAATGCAAAATACTCTGACTTTTCTCCAAAGGGCTCCGCCTACCACTCAACATAACAAGCCCCGCCTTTCCTCACCATATCATTTAAAAATGAGAACCCTTCAAGGACATTTTAGAGAGCAGCAACCATGGATCTGAGAAAAACCAAGTCTCTCCCCGCGAGCTGCAGCACGGAGCAAACGCCTGGAGGACCTCCATCCTCTCCTACAATTTGGACACCAGATCTGGACAGCGCTATGGCTGGCATTGATATTACAGGATGGTTGAATATGTATCAACCTCCATCTACTCTCGACTCTCCAGGGGAATCAACAGCAGTAGGCATTGATTCGCCATGCTTTCTTTGTGCTCCCGAGGGTGATGCTACAGAACGTGCTAGGACATCGGCATTCCTGAATACGGTAAAAGCAGTTGTAGTTCATCTGTTGGATAGAGTCGTGTACCTTTACAGAAAGGAAACATTTTACGGATGTCAAGTCGATCACCCCAGTCAGATGCAGCACGAGTGTTTATTCCCTACCGATGAATACTATCTGGATCGAAACTATGATGAATTGGTAAAGAGACTGTGGACCGTTCGTTTCATTCCAGCCATTCGGGACGCTCTGCACCAGAGCCACCTTCATGTGTCGGAGAGGAGAGTCTTTGGAGCTACCGAGGCGATTCTGCACAATCTCAGCAGCACCAGACTCTTTGAGGCTAAAATCGAGAAGCTATACGAACAGCTTATAGAGAACGACGAGACCCAACTGAAGAATATAAGAGCAGCTTGGGCCTTCTGGCAGCATTAGGAAGAGTTTTTTATTTATTTTTTGATACTTTTTTCGTTAAAGTATGTTTTATTTTTATTTTTTATTTTACTTGATATAGTGTGTCCTTCCTTTTATTATTCTCTGCTTGGAGAAAATGTTTTATATACATATCAATAAAATGCATGGTAAGAAAAACGGTTGTACTCATTACCTCATTGGGCTGTAACAAGAAACATGTCTGAGAAACGTGTTATGCATAGGGTGTATTACACTCCATCCAGGGGCGGACTGGGACTACAAATCAGCCCGGGACTCTCGACCGGCCCACTTCGGTACCGCCGGCCCACCGCGGTACCGCCAGTAAATACCGCTAGTAAATTGTCGATGGACGGACGGACGGGTAGACAATTTACTAGCGGTAGACATTAAGGGTAAATAATGTATAACTGGCCCGGAGCATTCGTCCAAAAAAAAAATCGACTAATAATGAAGAAACTACATTACTACTTGTACTACAACATTTTAATCATCAGTTCTTCCTCATTTTCCTCAATTGTTCATATTTGGTTTATTAAAATAATGATATTGTGGTCATTGTTAAAAAATGTCTGCTATTATTATTATTATTATTTGTATTGCACTTTCTGCCTTCCTGTCATTAGGAGTTAGACATGTAATGGCTATGTAATTGATTTGATTAGAACCTGAGCCTTCATTATCCTAAACTGCTGGGACATTTCGCCAATACCTTTATATTGTCTACTCTTCACTTACTTGTCAGCATAGGTCGGCATTGATGTACAGAGCCGACAGAAGACCTTGTTTATATTGGCATCATATGGAGAGGTGCAGCCAGTGACGCGTCCTAAAACCAGGAGGTAAGCTGCTGGTTCCCTCGACAAGGGTTTTGGAAAATAGCTGGAAATAAGGTCTGTGGAAAACAAACCTGTTTGATAAATGCACGTTTTGTTCAGCCGGATAATCTCCACATGTCTACCCTACTTTTATAATTTTCGAATCATAAATCTAATCGATAGATTATAAAAGGGTTTTAGGACGCGTCACTGCAGCCAACTCCATCAAGCAGGCTGAAACTTTCTCTCCCTCTTCTTCTCATACTCCCTGTCACTCTCCTTTAACTCCTCCGGTGACTTTCTTTTATTTGAAGATTGTTTTTTGCCCGGCGCTTGGCCGGTTACGTCTGGTATTAAAAACATTTGGCGAATGGTTAGGTGGCGCGATAGTCTGTAGTGAAGGAGCGCGCTCCATAGAGCTGTACAGAATGAAATGGGTAAACAAGTAAATGTAGAGAAAGTCAGAGAATATTTATCTGAGCAGGATGCATATACTTTGCATAAGCCGGCTCGGGTGCATATTGTAAGAAACAGAGTTTTTGTACTCAGACCGCTACAACAATTTCAAGCAGATCTCTGCGATATGCAGTCGCTGTCCGTATATAATGATGGTTTTAATTATTTGTTAACAGTCGTAGATGTATTTTCGAAAAAGCCTATGCTCAAGCATTCGGTACAGAAGACGGGTATAGAGGTTACCAAAGCCTTTGATACAATTTTAACACACAGTGAGATTCCTAAAAAGATACAAACAGACGAGGGGAAAGAATTCTTTAAAAAAGTTTTTCAAAACGTATTGAAGAAAAGAGGTATAGCACATTATACAACCGCTAGTCATATGAAGGCATGTGTGGTAGAGAGATTTAACCGTACGCTGAAAACTAAAATGTGGAGGTATTTTACAGCTAAAAAGACTCATAGATATATAGACGTCTTACCTGAACTAATTGAAAGTTACAATAATAGTTATCACCGAAGTATTAAAATGACACCAATGCAGGTGACCAAGGAAAATGCGGCTCAAGTGTTCCGGAACCTGTATAACCCCTCTAGCCAACGTAAAAAAGCTGCTGCCAAAATGAACTTTAAGGAGGGCGAACTTGTAAGGATATCCAAATTGAGAGGGGTATTTGATAACAAATATGAGCAGAGTTATATGGACGAATTATTTACGGTGTCTGAAGGCTTACCTCGACAGCCACCTGTTTACAAGCTCAAAGATTATGATGGAGAAGAGATCAAGGGGACTTTTTATGAGAAAGAGTTACAAAAAGTGAAGATAGCCAATGACAAGGCTTTTCAAGTCGAGAAAATTCTAAAAAGGCGTGTGGTGAGAGGGAAAAAACAAATGTTTGTATCTTGGCATAATTGGCCCGAAAAATTCAACAGCTGGGTTGATGCAGGCGAAATCAAAGATGTATAAAAGCAAATGCTCAGTCCTTCATTACAGCCATGGAGATAAATGAAGGGTTCTACATTACGCTGCCGTATAATGCCAGCCTCGATGTATTTCAAAACAATACAAGCTCTAGTTATCAGGTAAACCTGGCACAACCTTTACACTTGGATGGTTCGTGGCAGGTTGCCCTGACAGAAATGTCATACCCACACACCTGGTATAACTTACCTTCGGAAGTAGCTTGATTTGAGTGGATAAAGAAATCAAAACTCCCCGACATATCCCCGCCTAGCAAGTTAAAGCTTCATATGTTTAGAGCTTGTTACTATAGTAGCATAACTCAGCTCATGGAGGAACTTGAGTCCTGCTTCAAATAAATGTACTCTGATGTCAGTTTATACTATAGTCCGATTCACAGGAAAATCGAATTTCTAGGAGGGGCCCAATATCGTTTCCGCTTTCCAAAACCCGTCGCTTATATGCTTGGAATACAACCAGACCAGTGGCTCAAATGTTATGATAAGTCAGCAACCTATCCAGTAAATCCAGCATTAGGTGCTCAAATGGCCTGGTGGGAGGTGGATGTGCTCCGGGTCCTGTAACCTTTATTGGTCTACCAGAATTTTGCATAATGCAAATTAGGCATGCTTCACAGTGCTTTTGAGCTGTTACTGTGAACCCCTTTGTGAACCACTCCTGATTGATAGACTCTAACATCCCTCCTTTTGACACATGATCCAACCCATGTGTCAACTTAGCGAAATGAGGGAAAAAATGTCTTGGAAGACATGGATTGGAATTTGGACCAACCCAGATGCTGGAGGTTGGGTCAAAAACAGCCCCAGCAGCCTTCCATTGAGCCTTCTCAACTGGCGTAGCTAGCTGCTGCATGGAAGTCAGTGATGACATTTTGTCAGTGAAAGAGGAGACAGGGATTTTAACAATCGAGGTCGATGACAGTAAAAAATGCGGCAGAGGCTGGAACTTGGGAAATAATCAGATAAGGATTTGGGACCAGCGGTGCGCGGGCGTGCACTGCTGCATTTACAGCTCGTAAATCCTGGACAAATCTCCATTCGTCAGGAGGTTTGTCTCTGATCTTTTTGACAGGAAACACTGGAGTGCGGACCGGGAATCGTTACACGGAATAATGACCCCTTGTTTAAGCAGAGAGGTAAACACTGGCCGAATGCCATCAACAGCTTCACGTTTCAATGGGTACTGGGGTTGATTTGGACGGAACGTGGACTTAGGAGTGATAACCACCGGCTCCGCAGAGCGGATTAAACCTACGTCATATTTGTGAGCTGCCCACAGGGTTTGAGGCACTGTTTTAGTGCGTCAGGGAGCTCAGAAATATGACTGAAAAATGAGAACTCATAGTCATCATTACCTGTCAGAGTCAGAGAATGCAGTCCATGAACTGAGCAGTCAATGCTGTACTTAAACACGTCATGTGATGGGGAATACTCAATCAACGAGTCGCCTGTGCTAGTCCAATCAGTACTAGATTCCCAGTCTTTAACGATTGGACCCAAATCTCTCCATCTCTCAGTGGGCCCCCTGGCTAGTGAAATGTGTGGGACCGCCCCTGGGATTTGATACAGCTGGTGTTGTGTGTGTGTGAGTCTAACAGAGATAGCGCTACACAGCGAATTCCAATACATTGTTTTAAGCATGATCTCATCATTCAAACATTCCAGCATAAAACTCTCATCATAGTATATACATGCATCATCATCAACAACGTTAGCAGTACAATGCAAATGAGAAGTTTCCATGAACACAGCAGGTGGAAAAACACGCTGATGAGTCAAACGCAACAACTCCTGAGAATCAGCCATTGGTACACATTCAGCAGTCCTTTATCATCAAATGTGGGGTTTTGAACCATCAATGGAGTTGGTCGTCGGACTTTGAGTCCCTCATTTGTGGAAATGAGGTCTAAGCCGAACCGGAGAATCAGATCTCGTCCCAGTAAATGTATTGGGCAGACAGATGATTAAAAGGAAACTGTGTTTGATTGATGTGGGAAATGGATGACTGTCATCACCGTTATCTTTACACTGAAGTGGTATCGAAAACTTCTCCTTCACAGTTACCCCAGCTGCTCCTATTGAGTGAATAAATCTTCCACTAAATTTGCAATTTGGCAGATCTACCCTTTTTAGCACAGAGTGCGTAGCCCCCGAATCAACCAGAAATGTAACATTAACACCCATGATAGCTAAAGTCAGTGTGGGAAATTTCTTAAATGCTTTTTCCGTGTCATATTTCAAATATGTACCCTTTTTAATTACAGACATTTTCTCTAAATCTTCCAATTTCTTAATAGCCTGCATGATGTGTGTGTGTGTGTGTGTGTGTGTCACTTCCCTGGTTTGATGCTGCTGGCATGGGTTCCGTCTCCCCCGACCGAATTCCTTCCTCCCCCACTCCCTCCCTCGACTGTCAGTTTGAAGAATTGTCTTTGTTATGGTCCGATTTATCCGATCGAAAGTTCTTTTTCTGCTTCTCGTGTGGGCATTCAGCGATCCGATGACCCGTCTCTCCGCAGTTAAAACTGCGATTGTAGTTATTGCGGTCTCTTCCTCGTCCTCTGCCTTTTCCTCCCCGGCCTCGGAAACCTCCTCGGTTCCCTCTGCCCTGGCCATCACCTTGGGTCCAGGCGGTTGTAACAGCCTGGACCATGGTCAGCTGGGCCTTGTCTTTGCGCTCGCGGCGTTTCTTTTCCTCACTGGCCTTTTCTTCTGAGAGGCGTTTCTCGGCATGCACGGCATGTCGGCGAATTTCTTCCAGCCGGGCACCGTCCATTACGCCAATGCAGGAGTGTTGCACCGATGCAGAAATAGCCGGGGATAGGCCGTTGAGGAAAGCGTTGCTGAGGTGTGTCTCCCAGACTCCCACTACTGCTGGTTGCCCGGCCTCGTGTTTAATAATGCCGCTGTTCTCGATGAACACTTGTTCTAAGCGGTGGTAATAGTAATTTACTGTTTCCTCCGGGTTCTGCTTGCATGCATAGATTCTTGACATGTCGACTTTGGCGGGGAACTTTGTAGTTATTGCGGTCTCTAGGTTGGCCAAAGCTTCGCGGTAGGTAACGTTCAGGCCATGGTCCCACTCGGTGTTTCTCATGTGCTGTTGACCTCCCAGTATTTCGGTGAAGTGGCTGACGTGTGTCGGACCCATTTTCAGAGTCAACAATTTCTTTATCTCTGGCATGGTGGGGGAGAATTGTCTACAGAACATGAGGAGTGCTGCAGCGAATTTAGCACCTCCTAACTCAACATCTGGCAGGTGATCTCTTGATATCTCCTTCATCTCTGCTATGGTCCATGGGCGGTAGACCAATGACGGACCATCATGTCCGGCCACCTGGATCATAGGCAAGACGAGAGTATGCTCTTCGTCCTCCTGGTCGCTCTGGTTGCCCTCCTTTCCGCGGAGGTGTTCTTTTCTGTAGAGTTCAGCTTTCTTCACGTCTCTTTTCTTTTTCTCTATCTTGTCATGGATCTTTTTCAGTCCTGCTTCTTCTTCTTCATTTTCTTTTCTCTGTCTCTCTTCGTCTCTGCTCCCTCTCTGTGTGTCCTGCTGTGCAGCTGCTCCGGCGGCGGCTGGTATGTTGACCTCTGGTTCAGCATCAGCAGCCCCTCCAGCAGCCTCCTCAGCAGGTAGCAGACGGGGAGGGGGGAATAGAAATCCATAATCGAGGAGAGGGTCCCGCACGCCTGGAAACAGAGGATAAAGGGAAGTATGTGGTTTATATTGGGGGGGGGTAACACAAAACCCTTTTTTCTCTTTCTTTTCACCCTTGTCGTCAGCCTGTATTTTTTTTATTGCCCCGGCCAATTGCCTTCTTTCACGGCACTCTGCTTCATCCTCCCAGTATTTTAAACACTTTCTATGAGTGTCCAGTTTTTCCAAGTCTTTTACTTTAATTGTACTCTTCTTTTTCATTCCATCTCCATACTCTTGTAATTTATCTCCCAGGTTTTTGATTTTTAATTTACTCAAAGAACCTCCCTTAGGAAATCCCAACATTTCCGTCCATATATTTAATTTAGACAGACTGTCCTCACCATATTTTGCTCGCATGACATCCACAATCGGACCCTCAGGAGGGTGTACAAACCCCCTACCCTACTTTGCTCCCATAACAAAGTCTTTAAGTGTTACCAAAACTGTTGCTTTGCTCCCATAACAAAGTCTTTAAAACACAATTTTTTCATCCGTCGATGATGTGATATTTGTTTCTCAGTACAAATCACACAAAAACTGATCGTAATCCCAAATCACGACGGATATCCCAAATATCCTACTTTCGAGCAATCCCTCTTATAAATGTCATGGAGTTTAATTACGTTTAACTTTAAACAATTCAGACACTGTACATCTCACCGAGTATTGAAAGCCTTTTGAGTTCGTTGGATCTCGTGAAGTAAATCGGTTCCACCCCCGGCGCTGGTCCTCTCGTCCCGTACGGTTTCTGTCGAGGTAGAGGAGGATCCGAGGATCCTGGAGCTAGCAACCACCAGCGTCCGTAGGTGTCCCCAAACGAACTTGCAGAGACCCTGCTCGCAGCGCCAATTGTTATGGAAATCTAGGACCCAACACTGTGGAGAGTACAAGTCAAAGTGATCAAGACAAATAAATGGTGAATCAGACCGAGCTGTCTTTCTAGTTATTTATTTGAAGCTTCAAATACATAAGATACAATAAAAATAGACACAGGTCTCACAGAGCATAGAATAGTCTCCGTGAGTGTGCGCCATACAATATGTTAGCAAAGCTTATATACAGAAGGAGTGGGAAAGTTAGAAATCTGTCTTCACACGGTCACATTGTTATTAGACATCTGTCCTTGAGCTGTAGATAGCATAACGGTTCTCAGAGTAGGGAAGTTCTTGTGTGACTGTGTGTGAGTCTCAACCCAGTAGCCAAAGCAGCTCTGTGGCCTTGAAGCGCTTGGGAATAAACCCAAAGTAGAGTAGATAGAAGAAAACAGCACATCTCAGGAAATGAGAAGCATTTGGTTTAAGCATATAAGGATATAATACAAATTTCCACTACAGGTTGGAACTTTTTTTGATTCTTTCGGATTTCCTCCCGATGTTAATCATTACCCGAAAAGCATCCTACATTTTCTAGAAAAACAATGTACAAATATTTTATACCATAATCGGCAACTTCAGAATGTCATGTCTACAGCCTGTGGTCATCATTGCATTTTTTATCTATGCAAAAGAGCGTCGGGATTGTCTTACGAAAATGTGTTATCTCTGTATCGAGATGATGTGATAAAAAACGATGCTGCTGTGACTAATTTTGTGAAAAAATACCAACGGTGTGAGAGACGCCATAAATACACTCATTTTAACCACAGTGTTTGTTCTCTACAAATGTTTAAATATAGTTATAAAATTTAGAAAATAAAAAGGTCTGAAGACAAAATTAATTCAGATGACTCTGTCTTTATTAGGAGAATAAAATATAATACAACTTTAGGGGGTAATTTGTAACCAGCTAGGACTTAATATTCTGTCTTTCCTTATCCTTTTCTTCTTAAGCAGGGCACTCAAAGGTTCTTTTGAGAGGCCTTGGGTTCCTGCCACCTCCCAGCTGAGGGTCGGAGGAGATGATTTATTATTTCCTCTTCTTTTTCTGAGCATATTTTCTCCATATGGGTCGCCCTCTTTGATTATACGATATTGTTCACGAGCGTGCAGGTTTTGAAAGGCTGTTAACCTCTTAAGCCCTGAGCCTGTTTTTCAGGTTTCAGGCTCGAAAATGCTATGCCCAAAACAAATGACTATAACTTCTAAAAGGGTTATATGAATAATTTATTTTATCAAAGCAAGGTTACATCTGTGAGTTGGATGTAGAAGTGTCAGAATCAATATAGATGTTTCTGTGTCAGAGTAAATTCAGATGGAACATAGTAAAAATAGGTAAATTCTTAACTCCGCCTAAAAAAAAACCATTACTTATAGTGAAAACCACCCTTGAATGATGGTATGGTAGACTAAAAGCTTTAGGAATCCAAAGTAGAACATATAATAAGTACCCTGTATCAAGATTGATGCAAAACAAGTTAAATTTGACCTTTTTAGAGAGGTTTAGCAAAAAGTACTCCAGGCGACTGACCTTTGGGCACATTTTGGCACATTTGGATACCATCAGTGCCATTTGACCTTTTTCAGGTACCATACTGTAAAAATAATTTTATTATCACTATAGGTAATTATTCCATCAATACAAGTGCTTTTATAAAACTTTTTTTTTTTTAAATTACATTTTTTTTTATGTAAATGGTGTGTGTGTGTGTGTGTGTGTGTGTGTGTGTGTGTGTGTGGACTTTGCCACAGTCCTTACATGTTTATCACCCGACTAACACTTATAGGAAGGTTTACTTACACAATAAAAATTAGGAAACATAGGATACATTTGTCTCCAACAGGAGCAGATTTATTTAAAAAATAACGCACTAAAAAACTACACTAAAACCGAAATAACACCACAAGCATTTTTTTTGTAAACACTGGCAAAAAAGAAAAAAATTCCACAACCAACTGTTTAGTGTTTTTGAATTGAGGCACCAGGCACTTAGTGCAGTAGATAGGTCTTAACCGTTGTGAGCACCTCCTGAGCGCGGTGGCATCTTCCCCATAATACTTGGGAATGCATATGAGTGATGATGGGGGGAGTGGTGGTGGTGCTGCAGGGACTTCACCCCTCGTGTCTGCAGCAAGCTGCTCCCTGAAGGACTTCCGGGTGTGTGGCTTCATCCTGCCGGGGTCACCCCTCATCTTGTGCAGCTCCTTGTGGAGAAGGAAGCTGTCCCCACTGCAGTGTCCATAAAATGGTAAAAACAAGTCTTGTACCATTTCATGGTTTTGTGGTGAACGCTGTAGTACCCAATCAAAGCATCGGACACATCCACGCCACCCATGCTTTTGTTGTAGTCCACCACAGCGTCAGAAACGGTAACAATCTTAGTCTGCCACACACTAGCTCGTTTCACTTTCCTCCTGACAGTCTGTCAACTGAATCAGAAGATGCAGAGGGAGGCTGAGTTAGTACTGGTGCAGACGTCCGGCGGCGTAGCTTGGATGTTGATGGCTCTGGGGCAACTGTATGCTGATCTGATGCACGTCGTAGCTCGGATGAGGGAGATGTTGATGGCTGTGATCCAGAAGCCATTTGATACTCGTCCTCATCACTGTGAAAACAAATGTGGAAAAAACAATTACTTTGATTACTTCACTGGCTTATTCTTTAAAAAATGTAACAGAAATAATTCCTCCATTTAGCGTGTGTGAAATAACAGTATATATATATATATATATATATATGTATATATATATATATATATATATAGACTGATATACAATACAGCTTTATTTATAAACTGCTAATAGTCAATGTCTGTAGAACTACAAAACAGCATCCATTTGGCGTATGTGAAATAACAGTATATACTGGGTTGATATACAATACAGCTTTATTTATATACTGCCGTGTTATAGTCACGAAATATAATTATCTATTGATAAGTGTTCACCAACACGATGTTACCATTGTTTTCGTTTCTCACAGAACAATGTCTGTAGAACTACAAAACAGAATCCATTTGGCGTGTGTGGAATAACAGTATATATATATATATATATATATATTTATATATTAGTGCTGTCAAAATTATCGCGTTAACGGCGGTAATTCATTTTTTGAATTCATTGCGTTAAAATATTTAACGCATTTAACGCATGTGCAGAATGGCCCGCCCCATACGTGCCACCAGTGGCAGCGAGGGTATGGCTGGGGTAGGCTACACCCATACCAAGAAATGGCTTAGCCCCACCATGAAAAATGATGTTAAAGTAAGCAAAATAAAGTCTGCCAACTCGCGCGGAGTAAATTGCACAGACAGCAGTTAGTAAGATTGATTTCAGTAGCCACGGTTTTGAAAACATTTGTCACGTAGTGATCGACTTCTCAATAGAACATCTTTGATAATGTCTTCTGGCCAATCAGAATCGAGATAACGGCGTCGTGTTGTTGCCGGAAGTCCCGACGGAGAATACTTTTGCTGTAGTACAGGGGTGCACATAACTAACTGGTACGCAGGTTATGTGCGTAATCTGAAATGCGTACCGTCACTTGTGTCACAAAGCGCATTTGCGTACTGACGTACTTGTGAAGCTTTTCCAGAAGGCGGTTCGATCACCGGACGACAGAGTCGGTCTCCGTGTGCACAGACAGGGCTGCTGTTAACGTCGGTCTGTACAACGGACTTGTGCCAAAACTACGCCAACCGGCTGCGGAGGGAGACTCCCCCCCCCCTTCACTGGAGAACTGCGCTAAAACAGCTGATCACGAGGTTCACACTCTGTGGTCACGAAGTACTCCACTAGCCGCCGCCCCCCCCCTCCCCCCTCTGTCGACTTTCCTGAAGTACTCCCCCGTCGATAGAAATCAACAAGTAATGAATTAAGACCCCACGGTTTGATGATTGATAGGTGTGTGGGTTGTCTTTCATTTTGACATGCAGAAAAATGTTATAATAAACATAGATACTGTATGTTAAATGGATATATCCGCCTTCTTTCATTTATCTTTCCATTCCCACAACAATATACGTACATAAATGGCATATTTTGGACATAGTTCGAATGATGATTAATCATGATTAATTAATTTTTAAGCTGTGATTAATCTGATTAAAAATTGTAATCGTTTGACAGCCCTAATATATATATATATATAGACTGGGTTGATATAAAATACAGCTTTATTTATATACTGCCGTCTTATAGTCACGAAATACAATTATCTATTGATAAGTGTTCAGCAACACGATGTTACCATTGTTTTCGTTTCTCACAGAACAATGTCTGTCGAACAACAAAACAGAATCCATTTGGCGTGTGTGGAATAACAGTATATATATATATATATATATATATATATATATATATAGACTGGGTTGATATACAATACAGCTTTATTTATATACTGCCGTGTTATAGTCACAAAATACAATTAATCTATTTATACGTTCGCCAACATGATGTTCCCATTGTTTTAGTTTCTCACGGAACGATAACGCTACAACAACAAAGCGGCGTCCATGTTGTATTTTGCGAGTGTGGAATTACTATAGATTACACCAAATACACAACTAATAGATACAAACAGAGAGAGTACATACCTTTCCTGAAGTTCATAATCAAGGTCTGATTGTTGTCTGACTGTTCTGTTGCCTGCTGTTGTCTCTGTGTTCTCTTTAGACCCTCCAGAAAAACGCGGGCAAAAATCCTAGATTATGCGGGGTATTGGGCTGTCTTATTTATTTATTCTCTCTCACACACAACCTGCCACTAACGTTAAACCCCTTTACTATTCAATTAAACACAATCAATGTTTATTTATTGTAAAAGCAATTGGGCTATTTTAATCTCTCACACTCACACACACACACACACACACACACACACACACACACACACACACACACACACACACACACACACACACACACACACACACACACACACACACACACACACACACACACACACACACACACACACACACTTCTCCGCCTCATTCTGTTTTCATTTACTTGTTCGTTATCTGACCAGCTTCAATCTTGTAGGCTACTCACTTCGTTTCTTGTAGCCCTCGAAAGGGTTTTGGAGGTTGATGCCTCGGGTGAACGTGAGTTGTTTGGCTTTCTTGTCCGCAGCAGCAGAAAGCATTTTCGAATCTTTGAATGAATCAAAGTGGGTCGTCACCGTCGATGTTCTCTTATCAACACACAGTTGCACGGGGTGCAGATTAGTTTCCCCCCACTTTCATGCAAGACATCGGGGTACTGCTTTGCCCGGTCTTTAGCAGAAATGTTCGTCGGTAAATGAGATGGATTCGATTTTTTCATCGTGTGAGCTCCACACGTCCACTCTACGTTGTTGTTTACCTTCTGTGATGCGTGAGCTGATGACGTCGCGCATCATCACCACTTCACGTCAAGACGAGTTAAGTTTTTTTTCCAACTTTGTGTGGAAAAATGCGGGGATTATGCGGCCTTTTGATAAATATGCGGCTTTTTAAAAATCTGCGCCATTTTGCTGATTATGCGGAAAATTCTGTGATCGCAGAATCGCGTTTTTCTGGAGGGTCTATCTCTTGTCGCTTTGCTGTGTTCGTTGCTGCTGTGCTGGAGCGGTTGTGCGGCTGCCTCTGCTGCTAGTCTGTGCGTAAAGCAGCCGCTGCTGGCATTATTCATACTACGCAGGATCCTATCTCTGGAACCCATTGGTCGATTTGGGTGATTGACACCTTTTTTGAAACTTTAGAGCCAATAGAATGGAGGGAGAGTTAGTAAATCCCGCTTTTGACTTACGTCAAGGAGAGAGAGGCTTGCGTAAACAGCACATTAGACACCCTGAGCCCCGGACTGCAAAACTTTATTTTCATTTCATTTCAAACCTTTATTTAACCAGATTGGTCCCATTGAGATCATAGATCTCTTTTTCAAGGGAGACCTGCTTATACCTACTCTGCGGCTATGAATGTAATGATGGATTATCAACAACAATTATAAAGTGGCAAAGAGACATTGGATTAACCTTGAGCAGCGTTTTTATTCCCTTGAACACGACTTTTGATCACAAAACAGCAACGGTAAGACATAATTATTGTTTTGGTTTAGAACACTGTTGTTGTTTTCTTGCTCTGTTCTGGCTGATAGCTCAGTGAGTTTGTGTCCTACAGTGATGATACTTATATCAAAATAATCTGTGGAGTATCAGCTTTCAGCTGATATGTAGTACCCCCCCGGTATCGGGGGGGCCGGGCTTAAGAGGTTAAAGGAATGTTGAGCTCATTCAGACTATTTAAAAAACCCCGCCAGCCTTTAGGTTCCCTGGCATTTGTTTTATACGAACAGGATAAATGTTTAAATAAATCTAACATGTGTGAACCTTTTACAACTATCCCCTTTTATACAAATCCCCCCGCTGGTGTCCATCCAGCTGTACTTGTGATTAATTTACTCATAATGTACTCGGCATTCTTACGGCTGCGCGTAGGGAGAATATGAAGTACCTCGTTCTTTATTTTATCATCGGACGTGCCATCCTTTTCTTCTCCTTTTACCAAACCTGTGTCTTCAGGTAGAGTTAAAGTAATATGTCGTTCCTCCTCCCCGTCTTGTTTGAGTAAGGCGAGATATCTCTGTAGCAAGGCGTTGTATTTTTTTATTTTTTCATAAGGGGGTAATCCTGTTTCGTTCTCTCGTTTTTTCATCCAGAACATCTTCGGCAGTGCGTCTCATTGATTCCATACTATGGGGTTTAGTTACACCAGTCTGATTAAGCTGATTAAACTGATGAGGTGATAACAAAAACATCTTTTGACTCATGATCGAGCGAGTCCTCCTAAAAGCTGCCCTAAAATGGGGATAATAGCACCGAGCAGAGGCAAAAGAAAACCTCCAGATTGCTTTCTTAAGGCCCTGAATTTAGTTTTTAAGTTGGTCTTTTTATTGGCCAAGAGTTTGAAAAAATTATTTTTCATTTTGAGCTTCTTATACTGAACGCCAGACAGGGGAATGTTACCTTTTAAAATATTTAAAGACAGCTCACAGAGTGATTGAAGAAAATCCGGGGAGCAGTTCTTGAGAATATCCTTGCGCTTCGACGGCTTGGCTTTACACAAGGCCTTCAGCAGAGGCATGTTTCTTTTTAAACGGGCCGACATATTGTTTTTCAAGTTTTCGTTTTTGGTACATAAACAACTGGCCACTGATTAGGTAGTGCCCCCGACCTAAGTCTGTAGATGTCTGGACAGCTGGGGGTCATGTCTACGATTAAATAGCCGTGAGGTTCGTTGGTAGCGTCCTCAAAACTTTGTAGGAAAAATGATTTATTACCCGGGTGTATTTGCTGAGCAAGTATGTTCATCTGTAATCTGTCTCTGGGGTTTTTAAACAAAACCATGTAATTAGTATTCAAACTAATGGTACGACTGTTTTTCCCTTGATGAAAAACATGTTGAGTAAGCATCATAACGCTCATATTTCTATGATGACGGTATTGGGTGAAAAGTCTGACTACTTCAGGATGCTCCGAGGCCTGAAATATAACATCGTCCAGTATAATCAAATGATTCTGATTAGGAGGAAATAGGGTTTCGTCTTGAAATGACTCAGGCAGATCTTTGATGAATCTTATATTTTTATTCTTTTCCTGCAGTTCGGCATACATGGGCTGAAGAGAAGTATAAATCCATACAATATTCTGAGGCTGTACATCCATTACATGAATACAATTTTGCAATACATTCTTGGCAAAAAAAGTTTTTCCACACCCACTGGGGCCCACTACTAAACAGGAAAAAGGAACTCGTAGTCTGGGCTCAAAATCAATTTGACGGGGTGAAAACATTTAGTCTCTTCTTATTATTTCTCAATACCCAAAAGGCAAAGTATTTCCTCCGTCTAGCAGACGTCTCTTATCAAACACAACTCGGAACTTTTTGGTGAATGACACATTTCTCAAAACGAAACCCTTCTTATTAAGTACAATATTGTGTTGCGGAGTCACAATTACCCTCCGCCTCTCAGAGCTTTGGACGTAACCCTCCACCAGATCTGTCAGACTGTCAAAGTTCACTCGTTCACAACATTCGTGCATTTGTGTGATGCCTTTCACACGCATTACAACCTTCTTTTGATTTTTGGTTTGATAAGCATAACTTTTAGGGCCTGCCGAGACAAATTCTTCAATCGTGTCGCCCCCCAACTCATCTGTCAGATCACCTAGATAAACCCCCATGGGGAGTGGAGTTTCACCCCGCCTAGTTACATAGATTATACTATCTGTGTCGAAGTAGAAGACTCTGTGCTGTAATTTCTCCAATTCACTGTACAGTTTCAGCCTGGCATACGCAGTGGTAAATGCTGCAATGAATATGTTATCTACTTTGTTGGGAGGAGAGTAGCATTTTTCACCGTAACACCACTGAACAAGAGACGTTCTGGCGTTGAGGAATGAGAAATACTTAACCTTATGTTTAGCTGAAAACAAGAGGTGAAGAAATTCTTCTGTTTTGGTCACAATCTTAGTCTGAGTCAGGTTGTTTCTCTGGGCAAATTTACCCCAGAAACTGTTGAGACATAGTTTTGCCACTTGTCTTTTGGCTGGATTTGATTTGATTTGATCTGCATCCAGCAAGATACCCTGCTTAGCGTGATAGTCTGCCATATATTTGTGTCTGCTCTCATCATCTGTGGCCTCTGAGGGGTAACCTGATGCTTCTTGTTTACCCTTCAAAAATGTGTGTATATAGTCTACAAAAATGCTGTCACTTTTCTTCTCAATATGCCACACCTCTGTGATCCGAGTCATCTTGTACCCCAGGTCCAGGGCTTTGGTGAATTATGTGGTCACCCAAACTCCTGTTAATGCTCTTTCCTCTTTGCTATGCATGCAGGGCCCCTGTTGGTTGTTAAGCTCAGCGCATGTACGGCATAGGGTGAACACTAGCTTACCCGCTGCAGTTCGGTAGGGCAGGACAGGAAATTAAAGTCCTCGGGGCGGATCCACTGTAGCTCTGATTAACCCAAAATAACTGCGAGGGTCTTTGAAATCTCGGAATATGATCTGGGGGTGTCCAAGTGGGTATAAGCCTGTGCAGTTAACATATGGATACAAGGATGTGAAGTCACAATAATGAACCAATTCATCTGCCGCTGACGTGTGCCTCAACTTTACAGCACAAGTCCTTCCTCCGTAAAGAGAATCGCGGGGGGTCAATGGTTCTGGTGCTTTGTACTCCCTGAGGAAAGACTGTCAATCTTGGTTGGTTTTTTTCATCTCAACCCAGGAATGTTCACGCATTACGATCACTTTAGCCCCGTGAACAGACTGTAGCTCATGCAGCTTTTCCTCACTAGCAGCATTGAGCTGCTCAAATGTATCACCTGTCAAGGGGTTTTTCTCATGTCCCTGTAACAAGATGGACAGCCGTGATAGAAACAGCCAAGAAATTCCCAAACAATCTTGGTCCCTGCTACTTCGGCAAAACCATCCACGACAAAACGCCCCATTCGTTTTTCTCCTTCGTTCAACGCATGTTGAATAAATACACCTTCTGTTTGCGCTCTCCACTCCAGCCATTGGACACCTGCATCTGAGTACGTCTTGTTTTCACGCCGATAGTCGTCGGGCGGGGGTATTGCCAGGGTTTTGGGCGGTAGAAAGTTGGTGGTAAAAACGTTCATACACGCAGAAGCTATGGTCGCGCGGCTAATAGGATCTCCAGTCTCTGTTAGGAACCCTTTTCGAAATAAAGTGGCCCCCTGGGCAAGAATGTCCACATCGTTTTTACAGTAAAGCAATGCCTGCTTTCGAAAATCAAAAGTACCAGTGCATACCGTCTCATACCAGGTGAAAAAGTCACTTTTTTCATCCGTTCTCATTCGTTCAATCCCATAGTAGTGGGCTGAAGGATAAGGGCCTATATAATTCAGATTGGCCTTAGAACTGAAACCGTGGGGAAAGTACCCCTTGATTTTATCTTCAAATCCCAAAGCTTTAGGCATTGCTGCTAAGCGCATCGAGAGATAAGACAATGAGTCTATGTACTTTTGTCCGAAATTCTGGTCAGTAAAATAGATCACTTTACTTCCCTGCATTATCAAAGAGGGTTGTAATCCCTGCTATATCATGGCATTGATAATGAGATAGCTGTCAAAACCCTTAGCATTGTGAGCGATGAAGGTTGCATTTTTGAACTTTGGACGCCTAAAGTGTGCCAGAAACTGCAGTGCACAGTCGGTGCCCTCCGCGACCCACATTTCCCCCGCAAGGGTTTTTGTGCACACCAGGAAGGGGACATGTACACCATCTGCCCCCACAGCCATTGTTTCAAAATCATAAAACACAATGATGTCATTGTGTTCTGTCTCTTTGGGCAGCACTCCGATGTAACACAGATGTTTTTCACCACCGGCTTTAGAAGCAGAGGGTAATTTTTCCTTGCATGTCTTACATTTGTTCACCGCACACTTGTGTGTTTTATCTACACTACTCTTGGGAGTGTAGTAGGAAAGTTGACAATCTACACACTTTGTGTGTAAATCGCAGTTACTGGCAATGTCTGATGATCTCTGTGTCTGTTGTTTATGTCGAGAGTGACAGCCGACCGTACGGCACGTTTTGTTACAGTCTTTACAAAAGATGGGTTTAAACTCGTCCAGAGTACATGAGGGGTCAAGACAGATATAACAATGGCCAGTACAGGAGTGATCCCATTGAGAGCTGTAGCCTGTGTAACAATGTTCGCAGACAAATGCAGAGCCTAAAAACCCCTTCAAGTTTTTAACCCCATAGTAATGGTTATTGAAGAGAAACAAAAACACAGTTTTGTCTCGTTTGGGACCGTCTGTCTGGAATTTACAGTGAGTATGTTCTTCATTGCCTCAATTTTGCAATTTAAATTTTCTTCGAAATTAACAATGTCGTTGAATGTCACAGCTGTCTGATCTGTCAAACCCACCCTCCTTTGAATCTCTTTGCCACGTTCAAAACCTTCGTTATCAGTGAGGTTGTCATGTAACAACAGTGCTAAATTAATAGCAAAACACAGCTGGTTGGACGGGTTCTGTACAATGTAAAGAAAACGCCTCTTCTTTTTAACAATCTCATTGTCCAACATTTTATCAGCCAATCTTTTAGCACCACCACGGGGGGATTGTACAATTTGCACCACTAACTCAAGGTTGCTGTCTGCCATTACCTCCACATTTGACTGCACTGCATTGAATAGGGCCTCCTCAAAATCATTCAGACTGTCACCCCTGACATTTAAAATGGCTGACACATTAGCCTGTAGCTGCTCGCCCCGGAGCTCAATCTGAACAATAACTTCCCTCTCTGCCAGTGAAAAAGCCTTATTTACCATATCCTGTACATTGCTCATCAGAACCCCATAATAGGCTGTAAAGTCTGCTTCATCGTTAGGAGGAGTTAGGACTAGAGACTGACGCAATTCTGTGTTATTGAATACAGGTCGAGACAAAACACTCGGTGTGGCATTTCGATTAGCCCCCCCTCTGTGTTGTAACGAGGGTCCTGCGGCGTCTGAAGCATTCTGTTCAATATGTCCACCACCACCACCACTTTGAATGGAGCAAACTGGTGATTCAGAGTAACCCGTGCTGGCATTAACACATTCACCATTCTGGACTGCGGAAACTGATGACTCGACAATGGCTGAAGCTATGCTACTTACTCCATGCAGTTGGCGCACTCCATCTGCGAGCTGATTTAAAAGCCCGAGACCAGGGTAGGTATCAGAGTTTTGATAGCATTATAATACCCAGTCCAAAGTGCTATCTAATGTTGTGGGATGGCTTGAGTTTGTTTGTGATGAGGTGGAAGGTTCTTCGTCGTTTAACTCACTGATATTGCCCGAACACTGAGGAAATGGCATATCTCCGTAAACAAATTCCTCATCACTGCTTAGTTCATTTATGTCGTTTATAGACTGAAGAAAAGAGATTTCTCTATCTGCTAAATCATCCATGTTTGACCGTTTATGAAAAACAAAATCACAAGTACAATTGGCACAGCTGAAGAAACATTACCGTACGGTTACATCTGCATCAATTTACACGAGACCCGTTCCAATTTATTCTGTGGTGTGTCCAGAAAGTTGGCAGTAGCAGCAATGCGAGTCCACTTGATAGTAGCTTGTCTGATCTATACATAAAAAAGACAGAGAAAAAAGAAGGATAAGTATTTTAAAAACAGGATTATACATTTAACAACTATTCATTTATCAAACATCTTGTAAAATAACCATACAACTTATTTACCTGGATGATATCTCGTCAGTAAGGGATCTGTCAGGAGCAGGATATCGCTCTGTATATCACGATGCGTTTCTGCGGATAGTTCATCCACTACTTGCTGACTATGGGCTGAGTCTGTCTGACTCATTCGGAGTGTGTCTGGGACGGACTGCAACTCATAATTGTCCAAAAATGCACTGTAGACGTCAAAATCAGCCTGGAGTTCGGGTGGAATTTGCATGAAGGTTTCAGATACAGGCTGCTGCTGCTGCCTGGTTATCTGAGTCACGGGGGAGGGTATCGTGGCTGGCAGGTGTCCTCAGGGGGTCTGCAGTTATCTCAAAAGGTAGATTGAGAGCGGACTCCACATGGGGAAAGTTTTGACACACTGACGGAGGGTCTGTGCTGTAGACTTCACCACCTTTTTAACAAAAAGATAAAAAATGTTATTCGGGGATACTTTACACAAAAAAAACATATTTGATTTCAAAAATAAAATACAACTAGTTTAAATAAACTCACTCTCCACAGGGGATGACTCGAGGCAGGCTCCTAATACATAACGGATCCTTTCTAATACTAGCGGCCCTATCTGACTCAGAGTATCCTGAGCTGAGACACACAAAAAAGATTTGATTAGAATCTACACCATATTACTTTATACTTTTCTAGTAAAACATGTTTAAGAAGTAAATAAAATAAAAACAGAAACTCACCTAGTATTTCAATAATCCTATGACCCCACACACATTAGGGGTTTCAGCACACAGGATCTCTACTGCAAACATAAAAAACATAAAATGTAAAGTATCTAATAATATACCATCCACATAATATACATTTAATAATTACATGATATTATAAAAAAGTACTTACCACATTGGTTTGTGATGAGGTCCAGGTCAATAAAGCGCAGAGCAGGAATGCCTGGATAGTTCATCATCTGTTTTTCTCTAACTCAGAGTTCAGATCGCCTTATAAACCCCAAATAACAATGCCCAGGTCATCGCCTCCAAAAAAAAAAAACGACCCATCGATGAGTCCTTGTTGGTTAGCTATGCGTCTTTTTTGCCCCCCCACAGAGGGAGACTCTGCACCTGCATTGATCTTCAGTAGACATAACAATCCTTGTATGTTTTTGTAAATGACTAATTTAATTTACCCTCAGACTGTTGATTAAGTATTTTAAGTGTTTACAGCTTTTCTTTGTTCTGATCAGCCCCACTGGAGCTGCCTTGGAGTGAATGGAGCAGAAACACATTTTTAAAATATACTTCTATGTGTTGCCTACAACAAAATCTAATATTAAACCCACACAGCTTCATATTGGGTTTCCTTATAGTGGTGTAAAGTAATTATTTAAAAAAGATAAAGATCATGCGGGTAATAGGATATTTTATTATTTCCCCTCTTCAGAGAGACTTTCTTATAGTTAATAAAAGTAATTATACATTAGTTCACAATCCATACAACTAAAAGAG